>NC_143146.1:37825378-37976893 GCF_059928025.1 Delphinapterus leucas | reverse complement strand
CCAGCTGTGCAAATTTTAGGATTTAACAGCAATATTATTTTTTTAAATGTACCCTGTTTACCAATATTATTCTTCAACATATTTTTTTTTTATTTTCAACTTTTTATTTGTAGACTGTTTTAAATTTTTAGGTTTTTTTAAAAAAATTTATATTATTTGAAGCATAGTTGATTAACAATGCTGTGCTAGCTTCAGGTGTACAACAAAGTGGTTCAAATATACATATATCTATTCTTTTTCAAATTCTTTTCACATTTAGGTTGTTACAGAATATTGAGTGGCATTCCCTAGACTATACAGTAGGTCCTTGTTGGTTATCTGTTTTAAATCAATCTCAAACTCCCACTCAATCACTCCCCACCACCCTCCTACTTGGTAACCATAAGTTTGTTCTCTAAGTCTGTGAGTTGGTTTCTGTTTATTAAGTAAGTTAATTTGTATTATTTTTTTTAGATTCCACATAATTGCAATATGATATTATATTTGTCTTTCTCTGTCTGACTTCCTTCATTTAGTATGATAATTTCCAGGTCCATCCATGTTGCTGTAAATGGCATTAGTTTAGTCTTTTTTATGGCTGAGTAATATTCCATTGTGTATATGTACCACATCTTCTTTATCCATTCATCTGTCGATGGACATTTAGGTTGCTCCCATGTCTTCACTATTGTAAATAGTTTTGCAGTGAACACTGGGATGCATGTAGCCTTTTGAACCATGATTTTCTCCAGATATGGGTCCAGGAGTGGAATGGCTGGATCATATAGTAGCTCAAATTTTTGTTTCTTAATGAACCTCCATAACTGTTCTCTATAGTGGTTGTAACAAACTGCATTCCCATGAAAAGTCTAGAAGGGTTCCCTTTTCTCCATGCTCTATTCAGCATTTATTGTTTGTAGACTTTTTCATGGTGTCCATTCTGACTGGTGTGAGGTAATATCTCATTGTAGTTTTGATTTATTTTTCTCTAATAATTACTGATGTTGAACATCTTTTAATGTTCCTCTTGGCCATCTGGATGTCTTCTTGGGAGAAATATCTATTTAGGTCTTCTGTCCATTTTTTGATTGGGTAGTTTGTTTCATTTGTTTTTGATATTGAGCCACATGGGCTGTTTGTAAACTTTAGAGCTTAATCCCTTGTTGGTTACATCATTTGAAAGTATTTTCTCCCATTCTGTGGATTGTGTTTTTGTTTTGTTTATGGTTTCCTTTGTTGTGCATAAGCGTTTGAGTTTCATTAGGTCTCATTTGCTTATTTATTTTTTTTAATTTCAACTACCTGATGACTCAGAAAAGGTCTTGGTACGATTTATGACTGAGAGTGTTCTGCCTATGTTTTCCTCTAAGAGTTTTGTAGTATATGATCTTACATTAGATCTTTAATCCATTTTGAGTTTATTTTTGTGTATGGCATTAGAGAATGTTATAATTTCATTCTTTCACATGTGGCTATCCAATTTAACCAGCAGCACTTATTGGAGAGACTGTCTTTCCTCCATTGTATGGTCTTGCCTCTTTTGTTGCAGATTAATTGACCGTAGGTGCATGGGTTTATTTCTGTGTTTTCTATCCTGTTCCATTGATCTGTATTTCTGTTTTTTGTGCCAGTACCATACTATTTTAATGACTGTAGTTTTGTAGTATAGTCTGAAGTTAGGGAGCCTGATTCCTCCATCTCTGTTTTTCTTTTCAAGATTGCTTTGTGTATTCGAGGTCTTTGTGTCTCCATACAAATATTAAGATTCTTTTGTTCTAGTTCTGTGCAAGATGCCATTGGTAATTTGGCAGGGCTTACATTGAATACGTATATTGCCTTGGATAACATAGTCATGTTGACAGTATTGATTCTTCCAATCCAAGAACATGGTATATCCCTCTATCTGTGTCATCTTCAATTTCTTTCCTAGCATATTATAATTTTCAGACTTCAGGTCTTTTGTCTCCTTAGGTAGGTTTATTTCTAGGTATTTTATTCTTTTGAATGCAATGATAAATGAGATTGTTTCTTTAATTTCTCTTTCTGATCTTTCATTTTTATTTATAGAAATGCAACAGATTTCTGTGTATTAATTTTGTATCTTGCAAATTTACCAAATTTATTGATGAGCTCTATGTATAGTATCATGTCATCTGTAACAGTGAGAGTTTTACTTCTTTTCAAATTTGGATTATTTTATTTATTTTTCTTCTATGATTGCTGTGGCTAGGACTGCAAACTATGTTGAATAAAAATTACAAGAGTGGGCATCCTTGTTTCATTCCTGTTCTTAGAGGAAATGCTGTCAGTTTCTCACCATGAGTATGCTATTAGCTGAAGGTTTGTCATATATGGCTCTTATCATGTTGAGGTATATTTTCTCTATGCCCACTTTCTGGAGAGATTTTCTTAAATGGATTTGGAATTTTGTCAAAAGCTTTTTCTGCATCTATTGAGATGATCATATGGTTTTAATTCTTCAATTTTTTGAGGTGTTGTATCACAATGATTGATTTGGGATATTGAAAAATACTTTCATTGGTAGGATAAACCCCACTTAATCATGGTATTTGATGCTTTTAATCCATTGTTGGATTTGGATTGCTAGTAATGTGTTGAGAAATTTTGTATCTATGTTTATTATTGATATTGGCCTATAATTTTCATTTTTGTGGTATTATTGCCTGTTTTTGGCATCAGGGTGATGGTGGACTTATAGAATGAGTTTGGGAATATTCCTTCCTCTGCAATTTTTGGAGTAGTTTCAGAAGGATAGGTGTTAACTCTTCTCTAAATGTTTGACAGAATTTACATGTGAAGTCATCTGGTCCTGGACTTTTCTTTTTTGGAAGTTTTTAAATCATAGTTTCAATTTTAGTACTTGTGATTGATCTGTTCTTATTTTCTATTTATTCTTGGTTCAGTCTTAGGAGACTATACCTTTCTAAGAATTTGTCCATTTCTTCTACGTTGTCCATTTTATTGGCATATAGTTGTTTGCAGTACTCTCTTAAGATCGTCTCCATTTCTGTGGTGTTTTTTGTAAATTCTCCTTTTTCATTTCTAATCTTATTGATTTGAACACTCTCTCCTTTTTTCTTGATGAGTCTAGCTAAAGGTTCATCAATTTTGTTTATCTTTTCAAAAAATTAGCTTTTATTTTCATTGATAATTTCTACCATTTTTCTTTATATTTCATTTATTTCTGCTTTGATCTTTATGATTTATTTCCTTCTACTAATTTGGGGTTTTGTTTGTTCTTTTTTCTCTAGTTGCTTTCATTGTAAGGTTAAGTTGTATATTTGTGATTTTTTTTTGTTTGTTTCCTGAGGTAAGATTGTATTACTATAAACTTCCCCCCTAGGACAGCTTCTCTTGCATCCCATAGGTTTTTGATTGTCATGCTTTCATTTTCATTTGTCTCTAGGTATTTTTTTAACACCTTTATTGGAGTATAATTGCTTTACACTGGTGTGTTAGTTTCTGCCTTATAACAAAGTGAATCAGTTATACATATACATATGTTCCCATATCTCTTCCATCTTGCCTCTCCCTCCCTCACACTCTCCCTATCCCACCCCTCTAGGTGGTCACAAAGCACCAAGCTGATCTCCCTGTGCTGTGGCTGTGTCCCACTAGCTATCTATTTTACATTTGGTAGTGTATATATGCCCATGTCACTCTCTCACTTTCTCACAGCTTACCCTTTCCCCTCCCCATATCCTCAAGTCCATTATCTAGTAGGTCTGTGTCTTTATTCCCCTCTTACACCTAGTTTCTTCATGACCTTTTTTTTTTTAGATTCCATATATATGTGTTAGCATATGGTATTTGTTTTTTCTCTCTCTGAAATACTTCACTCTATATGACAGACTCGAAGTCCTTCCACTTCACTACAAGTAACTCAGTTTCGTTTCTTTTTATGGCTGAATAATATTCCATTGTATATATGTGCCAAATGTTTTTTATCCATTCATCCAATGATGGGCACTTAGGTTGCTTCCATCTCCTGGCTTTTGTACATAGAGTTTCAATGAACATTTTGGTACATGACTCTTTTTGAATTATGGTTTTCTCAGGGTATATGCCTGGTAGTGGGATTGCTGGGTCATATGGTAGTTCTATTTGTAGTTTTTTAAGGAACTGCCATACTGTTCTCCATACTGACTGTATGAATTTATATTCCCACTAGAAGTGCAAGAGTGTTCCCTTTTCTCCACACCCTCTCCAGCATTTATTGTTTCTATATTTTTTTTATGATGGCCATTCTGATCAGTGTCAGACAAGATGGACTTAATTGATATTTATAGGACATTCCATCCAAAAACAACAGAATACACATTTTTCTCAAGTGCTTATGGAGTATTCTCCAGGATAGATCATATCTTTGGTCACAAATCAAGCCTTGGTAAATTTAAGAAAATTGAAATTGTATCAAGTAACTTTTCCTACCACAATGCTATAAGACAAGATATCAATTACAGGAAAAGATCTGTAAACAAAACAAACACATGGAGACTAAACAATACACTACTTAATAACGAAGTGATCACTGTAGAAATCAAAGAGGAAATCACAGAATACCTAGAAACAAATGACAATGGAGACATTATGACCCCAAACCTATGGGATGCAGCAAAAGCAGCTCTAAAAGGGAAGTTTATAGCAATACAATCCTACCTTAAGAAACAGGAAACATCTCAAATAAACAACCTAATCTTGCACCTAAAGAAATTAGAGAAAAATCAAGAAGAACAATAACTAAACCCCCCCAAAGTTAGCAGAAGGAAATAAGTCATAAAGATGAGATCAGAAATGAATGAAAAAGAAATGAAGGAAATGATAGCAAAGATCAATAAAAGTAAAAGCTGGTTCTTTGAGAAGAGAAACAAAATTGATAAACCATTAGCCAGGTTCATCAAGAAAAAAAGGGAGAACACTCAAATCAATGGAATTAGAAATGAAAAAGGAGAAGTAATAACTGACACTGCAGAAATACAAAAGATCATGAGAGATTACTACAAGCAACTCTATGCCAATAAAATGGACAACCAGGAAGAAATGGACAAATTCTTAGAAATGCACAACCTGCCAAGACTGAACCAGGAAGAAATAGAAAATATGAACAGAGAAATCACAACAACTGAAATTCAGACTGTGATTAAATATCTTCCAACAAACCTAAGCCCACGACCAGAAGGCTTCCCAGGAGAATTCTATCAAACATTTAGAGAAGAGCTAATACCTATCCTTCTCAAACTCTTCCAAAATATAATAGAGGGAGGAACACTCCCAAACTCATGCTATGAGGCCACCATCACCCTGATATCAAACCAGACAAAGATGTCACAAAGAAAGAAAACTACAGGCTAATATTACTGATGAACATAGATACAAAAATCCTCATCAAAATACTAGCAAAAAGAATCCAACAGCACATTAAAAAGATCATACACCGTGACCAAGTGGGTTTTATTCCAGGAATGCAAGGATTCTTCAATATATGCAAATTAATCTGCATGATACATCATATTAACAAATTGAAGGAGAAAAACCATATAATCATGTCAATAGATGCAGAGAAAGCTTTCGACAAAATTCAACACCCATTTATGATAAAAACCCTGCAGGAAGTAGGCATACAGGGAACTTTCCTCAACATAATAAAGCCCATATATGACAAACCCACAGCCAACATCATCCTCAATGGTGAAAAACTGAAACCATTTCCCCTAAGATCAGAAGCAAGACAAGTTTACCCACTCTCACCACTATTCTTCAACATAGTTTTGGAAGTTTTAGACACAGCAATCAGAGCAGGAAAAGAAATAAAAGGAATCCACATCAGAAAAGAAGAAGTAAAGCTGTCACTGTATGCAGATGATATGATACTATACATAGAGAATCCCAAAGATACCAGAAAACTACTAGAGATAATCAATGAATTTGGAAAAGTAGTAGGATACATAATTAATGCACAGAGTCTCTAGCATTCCTATACACTAATGACGAAAAATCTGAAAGTGAAATTAAGAAAACCCTCCCATTTACTACTGCAACAAAAAGAATAAAATATCTAGGAATAAATCTATGTAAGGAGACAAAAGACCTGCATGCAGAAAATTATAAGACACTAATGAAAAAATTAAAGATGATACAAATAGATGGAGAGATATACCATGTTCTTGGAAGAATCAACATTGTGAAAATGACTCTATTACCCAAAGCAATCTACAGATTCAATGCAATCCCTATCAAACTACCACTGACATTTTTCACAGAACTAGAACAAAAAATTTCACAATTTGTATCGAAACGCAGAAGACCCTGAATAGCACAAACAATCTTGAGAACGAAAAATGGAGCTGAAGGTATCAGGCTCCCTGACTTCAGAGTATACTACAAAGCTACAGTAATCAAGACAGTATGGTACTGGCACAAAAACATAAATATAGATCAATGGAACAGGAGAGAATGCCCAGAGATAAACCCACACACATATGGTCACCTTATCTTTGATAAAGGAGGCAAGAACATACAGTGGAGAAATGACAGCCTCTTCAATAAGTGGTGCTGGGAAAACTGGACAGGTACATGTAAAAGTATGAGATTAGAACACTCCCTAACACCATACAAAAAAATAAGCTCAGAATGGATTAAAGCCCCAAATGTAAGGCCAGAAACTATCAAACTCTTAGAGGAAAACATAGGCAGGACACTCTATGACATAAATCACAGCAAGATCCTTTTTGACCCTCCTCCTAGAGTAATGGAAATACAAATAAACAAATGGGACCTAATGAAACTTAAAAGCTTTTGCACAGCAAAGGAAACCATAAACAAGACCAATAGACAAAGCTCAGGATGGGAGAAAATTTGCAAATGAATAAACTGACAAAGGATTAATCTCCAAAATTTACAAGCTGCTCATGCAGCACAATAGCAAAAAAACAAACAACCCAATCCAAAAATGGGCAGAAGGCCTAAATAGACATTTCTCCAAAGAAGATATACAGATTGCCAACAAACACATGAAAGAATGCTCAACATCATTAATCATTAGAGAAATGCAAATCACAACTACAATGAGATATCATCTCTAGGTATTTTTTGATTTCCTCTTGATTTTTTTCAATGGTCAATTTGTTGTTTAGAAGAATATTGTTTAGCCTCCTCGTGTTTTTGTCTTTTCCAGTTATTTTCTTGTAGATGATATCTGATCTCATAACATTGTGTTTGGAAAAGATGCCAGGCATTTTTTTAATTGTCTTAAATATACTGAGCCTTGTTTTGTGGCCCAACATGTAATCAATCCTGGAGAATTCTCCATGTGCTCTTGAGAAAAATGTGTAATCTGCTACATTTGGATAAAATGCTCTATAAATATCAGTTAAGTCCAATTGATCTAATATGTCATTTAAGCCTTCTGTTTCCTTATTGATTTTCTGTCTGGATGATCTGTTCATTGATGTAAGTCGGGCATGATAGTCCCCCACCATTATTGTGTTACTGTCAATTTCTCCTTTTATGGCTGTTAGCATTTGCCATATTTATTGAGGTGCTCCTATGTTTGGTGCATGTATATTTACAATTGTTATATCTTCTTCTTGGTGTGATCCCCTGATCAATATGTAGTGTTCTTCTTTGTCTCTTACTATAGTCTTTACTTTAAAGTCTATATTTTTCTGATACGAGTGTTGCTATTCCAGCTTTCTTTTGATTTCCATTTGCATGGAATAGCTTTTCACTCCCATCACTTTCACTGTGTATGTATCCCTAGATCTGAAATGAGTTTCTTGTAAACAGCATATTTATATGTTTTTTGTGTGTGTGTGT
This sequence comes from Delphinapterus leucas, assembly GCF_059928025.1. Lineage (NCBI taxonomy): Eukaryota > Metazoa > Chordata > Mammalia > Artiodactyla > Monodontidae > Delphinapterus > Delphinapterus leucas. Next base: position 37,969,078 of record NC_143146.1, on the reverse strand, counting down.
ATCCATCCAGCCATCTCTGTCTTTTGGTTGGAGGTTTTAATCCATTTATATTTAAAGCAATTATTCATAAATGTGTTCCTATTGTCATTTTCTTAATTGTTTTTTTGTTGTTGTTGTTTTTGGGGTTTTTTTGTAGCTCTTTTTTCTTCCCTTCCTCTTTTGTTCTCTTCTGTTGTGGTTTGATGACTAGCTTTAGTGTTATGTGTGGAGTCCTTTTTCATTTTTGTATATGTACCTATTGTAGATTTTCCATTTGTGGTTCCCATGAGGTTTTGAAATAGCAGTCTATATATAAACAAGATTGTTTTAAGTTACTGGTATTTTAATTTCAAATGCATTTCCAATATCCTGCATTTTGTGCTCCTCTTCTCACAATTACTGGTTTTGATATCATATTTGTGTGAAGATAATTTCCTATCTTTACTTTATGTTTGCCTTTACTGGTGAGCTTTTCCATTCATAATTTTCTTGTATCTAGTAGGGTCTCTTCTTTTCCACCTACAGAATTTCCTTTAGTATTTCTTATAAAGCTGGTCTGGTGATGCTAAATTCTCTTAGTTTTTCTTGTCTGTAAAACTTTTGATTTCTCCACTGAATCTGAATGAGAGCTTTGCTGGGTAGAGTATTCTTGGTTTTAGGTTCTTCCCTACATCACCTCAGACTTTCTGCTGAAAAATCAGCTGATAATCTTATGATGAGTCACTTGTAGATTATTTGTTACTTTTCCCTTCTTGCTTTTATATTTTTTCTTTGTCTTTATTTTTTGTTAGTTTGATTACTAGTGTCCCAGTGTGTTCGTCCTTGTATTTATCCTTCCTGAAACTCTCTGTGCTTCCTGGCCTTTGGTGACTGTTTCCTTTCCCAGGTTAGGAAAGTTTTCCACTATTATCTGATCGAATATTTTCCCAGATTCTTTCTCTCTCTTCTCTTCCTTGGTCCCCTATAATGCTATGTTGGTGCATTTAATGTTGTCCCAGAGGTTTCATAGACTGTCTTCATTTCTTTTCATTATTCTTTATTTATTCTGTTCTGTGGCACTGATTTCTACCATTCTGTCTTCAGGTTCACTTATCCGGTCTTCTGCCTCAGTTACTCTGCTATTGATTCCTTCTAGTATATTTTTTATTTCAGTTACTGTATTGTTCATTTTTGTTCTTTAGTTCTTCTAGTTCTTTATTAAACATTTCTTGCATCTTCTCAATATGTGCCTTCATTCTTTTTCTGAGATCTTGGATCATCTTCACTATCATTGCTCTGAATCCAGTAGATTGTCTCTCTCCACTTAGCTGTTCTTCTTGAGTCTTATCATGTTCCTTCATCTGGGACATATTCCTCTGTCATCTCATTTTGTCTAACTTTCTGTGTTTGTGGTTTCTGTTCCACAGGCTGCAGGTTTGTAATTCTTGCTTCTTCAATCTACCCTCTGGAAGATTAGGTTGTCTAAGAAGCTTGTATAGGCTTCCTGGTGGGAGGGTCTTGTTCATGCCCACTTGTGTGTGGAGCTGGGTCTTGTCCCTCTGGTGGGCAGGGCCATGCTCAAGAAGAGTTTAATCAGCTTTTCTGCCAATGGGTGGGGCTGTGTTCCCACCCTGTTGGTTGTTTGGCCTGAGGGATCCCAGCACTGGAACCTACAGTCTGTTAGGTCGAGATAGGTCTTGGTGAGAAAATGGTGTCTCCAGGAGGGCTCATGCCAATGAGTACTCACCAGAACTGCAACTACAAGTGTCTTTGTCCCCACAGTGAGCCAAAGCCACCTCCCGTCTCCACAACAGATCCTCCAATAATAGCAGGTAGTCCTGGCCCTGTCTATTATGAGGTCACTGCTTCACTCCCTGAGGCCTGGTTCACATGAACAATGTGTGCACCCTCCAAGAGTGGAGTTTCTGTTTTCCTCAGTCCTCTGGAATTTCTATGATTAAACCCCACTGACTTTCAAAACAAGATTCTCTGGGGACTCCTCTTCCCATTGCCAGACAACCAAGCTGGGAAGCCTGACATAGGGCTCAGGACCTTCAATCCTATGGGAAAACTTCTGTGGTATTATTAGTTTCCAGTTTGTGGGTCACCCACCTGGAAGGTGTGGGATTTGATTTTATCATGATTGTGCCCCTTCTACCGCTCTGTATAGCAAGAGATGTCTACTCAACACTCTGTAATAACACCTCTGTTGTGGTTTCTTCTCTACCTTTGCATATAGGGTATCTTTTTTGGTAGGTTCCAGTGGGTTTTTTTGATGGTTGTTCAGCAGTTAATTGTGATTTTTAGTGTTTTTGTAAGATGGTCCAAAAGGAGCTTATGTCCTTTTACTCCAGCATCTTGTTTCTCACACTACCACTTGTCCCTCATTTCAGTAAATGGCATGATCATCTTCTCATCCACAAACTCAAGCCAAAAACCAAAACAAACAAAGCCAAAGTCACTCTTTCTTACTTTCTTTGTCTTATATCTCTAAGCCAATTCTATCAGTTTTACCTAAAAATATGCTCAAAAGCCTTCAGCTCTCTCCACATTCAGTACCACCACCCTAGAAAAAGAACCATATTTTTTTTTTATCCTGGACCACCTTTATAACCTCCAACACTGGCCATTTTTTTGGACTCTACTCTCTAGTTTGCAAACAATGACTTAATACTGACTAAATAATAAATAAATTATGCTATTGACTCCCTTACTTAAAACTATTTGTGGCTTCCCATGTCCTTCAGAAAGTGCATGACTAATTGATGCTTGCTATTTTGTTCTTACTGCAGAAGTGTCTCTTGTGATGCCTTCTCTAACTATATACTCTAAGGTAGGCCACAGATACTATCATAGTTCTCAAATTTATTTTATGTATAAGATATAAGATATCTGTTTTTGTTTGTGAGTTTTAAATTCCCATGGTAGTATAGAAGATGGACAGTAATTATTAAAAGTCAGACTATTACACCTTTGAAAGCTGGTGTAATATTCTGAATATTTTTTAATGTTCGATTATTGATAAATCTCAAGTGCCAGTTCTTCCTTTCTTGTCCCACATCTGGGCAAGTTAACAAGAAAGCCTGCCCCCACCCCCCACCCAGTGCTATAAGATTTTCTAATAACACAAGCTCTGCATACTTTAGAATCCTCACCCCACTCCCACCCAGAATAAAGACCAGAGCCATTCACCTCTTTATTCTCTCAAGTCACTCCAGCTAATTTTGTACCACCTTAGGCACTGCACTGCTCATTTCAGAAAGTCCCATAACGTAAAAATTTTTCATACCTTCTCAGTGTGTGTTTAAGTTATGAGCATGGACATCTGGCCTATTTATTGGGAAGAGATCTATACAATCACCTTATGGCAACTACAGAGCTGTTCTTCTCTTATGGAGAATCCTAACATCAAAATCATATTGTACCATACATATTTTCTTTATTCCCACAGGGTAATGTGGATATATTAAAATTATTTCTATGCATAATTTGAGCAATGTTGAAAAACTTTTTAAGTTTAGTTTCTTTCAATTAAAATATGCAGCTCAGATTCAAATCAAATCAGAGTTAATATTGTATTTGTAACATTAATGTGAAGTTATCAAGATATATTTTCATATTATGGTTCTCTATAGTGTATGCACATATTGTTAAAATTAACAGTTTAGGTGAAATGAAGTTGTACTCATTATTAAACTGTGTAGTCTAAACATTTGGTAAGAAATTACCAAATAATTATTTTTTACAAACTAAAGTGTACTTAAGAAGATGTCATGTGAACATAATAATATTCAGGGATTTATTGTGAGAATAAGAAAAAGTTGCCAAGCTGGGGTTTGAAATTTCAATGTAATCACTTTTTTACAGTTATACCTGATGATTGCAAACTCTCTTACAATAATTTCAACTCAATAATACAATCATGAAGTCGAGAAAAAGTCACTCATCTTTATCTATGGCCACTAAAATACTTCAGGGTTCCTATACAAGGAAATCACACAAGGTAAACTTTTAAAATACTGGCTTTAATTCAAATTGTGTTGATTAAAAGTTATTACTGAAGTTGATAAAACATATTTTAGTTTAGTACATATGTTGCATCAACAAAATGAAAATTTTGCTACAGGGTCCCAGTTTCCATTTCTCTAGGAAGGAATGAGATTTTTATAGGAAGAGAAGTGTACCTAAAGAATATGTCTGTGCATTACTGAAAAGTTGTAGGAAGTGTGACTCTTTTCAGTGTTGAATGAGTTTAGCTTCTGTTAAATTAATGAATGATTTAACTAATATTAAGGCAAATATTGTTTAGTCTGTGTCCTGTAAATGCAGTCTAGACTTCATATACTTTATATATTATATTATGCATTGTAATTATGTACTAACATATTTTTAATCTGATTCAGTGTTGTCCCATTCAGGCATATTATTTTTTTTTAATTTATCAGACATTCATTTAACAGTCATTTATTGAGAGCCAACTATGTGTTAGGTATTGTGTAATTTTATTGTTGCCATGCTTAAACATTTCTATGCTTCCAACTTTTGATAGATAAATGTTTTATTTTAGTGATTATCTGAGTGAAATTTTTACATACACTTTTGAAGTGCTGCAGTTGCTTTTACTCTTCTTTTGATTAATGTTTCCTCGACTTTGGTCTGGGTATTTTTGCTGAGCTGTTGACAGAAAAATCAACTTGGAATCCTGTTTAAAAATCAGAGTACAATCTCCACACCCCAGAAATTAAATAGTTTTATAGAGAATGTCAGGACTCAATATTTTCCTGCCAACTTGGCTAGAGATATTTTAGGATACAATATTTGAGAATTGGAAAGTCATCTTTAATTGTACAATAATCAAGGATTTAAAAACTAAACAGAATATATCCCCATAATTTGTGAAATGCTTCCATGCCAACCTGCTAGCTAAACAAAGGGATTCTTTGTTTACTAATCTCTAATATTTAATTTTAATTGATAACAATATGGAATATTTTATTTTCTCTTTAAGCTTTATTTTATATTGGAGTGTAGCTCATTTACAATGCTGTGTTAGTTTCAGGTGATTCAGTCATACATATACATATACATATTTCAGATTCGTTTCCCATATAGGTTATTAAAAAAATATTGAATAGAGTTCCCTGTGCTATACAGCAGGTTCTTGTTGATTATCTATTATATGGATAGTAGCGTGTATCTGTTAATCCTAAACTCCTAACTTATCCCTCCCCAACCTTTCCCCATTGGTAACCATAAGGATGCTTTCAAAGTCTGTAAGTCTGTTTCTGTTTTGGAAGTAAGTTCATTTGTATCATTTTTTTTTTTTTTTAGATTCCACATATAAGTGATATCATATGATATTTGTCTTTGTCTGACTCCCTTCACTTAGTATAATAATCTCTAGGTCCATCCATGTCACTGCAAATGGCATTATTTCATTCTTTTTTATGGCTGAGTAATATTTCATTGTACATATGTACCACATATTCTTTATCCATTCATCTGTCGATGGACATTTACGTTGCTTCCATGTCTTGGTGATTTTAAATACTGCTGCAACGAACATTGGGGTGCATGTATCTTTTCCAATTATGGTTTCCTCTGGCTATATGACTACAAGTGGGATTGATGGATCATTTGGTAGTTCTATTTTTAATTTTGTTAGGAACCTTCATGCTGTTCTCCATAGTGGTTGTACCAATTTACATTCCCACCAAGTATAAGAGGGTTCTCTTTTCACCACACCCTCTCCAGAATTTATTTTTTGTATACATTTTTTTATGATAGCCATTCTAAGCAGTGTGAGGTGATATCTCATTGTAGTTTGATTTGCACTTCTCTTATAATTATTGATGTTGGGCATTTTTTCATGTGCCTCTTGGCCATCTGGACACCTTCTTTGGAGAAATGTCTATTTAGGTCTTCTGCCAATATTTTTATTGTGTTTTGTTTGCTATTGAGCTGCAAGAGCTATTTGTAAATTTTAGAGATTAATCCCTTGTCAGCTACATCACTTGAAAATATTTTCTCCCATTTCAGGTGCTGTATTTTCACTTTGCTGTGCAAAAGCTTTTGAGTTTAATTAGGTCCAATTTGTTTGTTTTTGTTTTAATTTCCATTACTCTAGAAGAAGACTGAGAAAAGATCTTGCTGTGATTTATCTCAGAGAATGTTCTGCCTATGTTTTCCTCCAAAAGTTTTATAATGTCAGTCCTACATTTAGGTTTTTAATCCATTTTGAGTTTATTTTTGTATATGGCATCAGAGAATGGTATATTTCATTCTTTTACATGTGGCTGTCCAGTTTTCCCAGCAGCACTTATTGAAGAGGCTGTCTTTCTTCCATTGTATATTCTTGTCTCCTTTGTCTTAGATTAATTGACCATAGGTGTATGGGTTTATTTCTGGGTTTTCTATCCTCTTACATTGATCCATATGTCTGTCTTTGTTTTAAATACTATAGCTTTGTAATATACTGTTTTGATTACTCTAGCCTCATAAAATGAGTTTGGGAGTATTCCTTCCTCTGTAGTTTTTTTTGAATAGTCTTACACAGATAGTTCTGTTTTTTTTTCGTATTTTGTATTTCTTCCTTATTCAGTCTTGGAAGAGTGTGTCCATTTCTTCTAGGTTGTTCATTTTATTGGCATTTAGTTGCTTGTAGCATCTCTTATGACCCATTTTATTTCTGTGGTGTCAGTTTTAACTTATTTTTAATTTCTAATTTTATTGATCTGGGCCCTCTCTCTCTCTTTTTTTTTTTTTTGATGAGTCTGGTTAAAGTTTTATCAATTTTGTTTATCTTTTCAAAGAACCAGATTTTTGTTTCATTGATCTTTTCTATTGTTTTCTTTGTTTCTATTTCATTTGTTTCTGCTCTGATATTTATGATTTCTCTTTTACTAACTTTCAGTTTTGTTTGTTCTTCTTTACCTAGTTGCTTTAATTGTAAGGTTAGGTTGTTTATTTATGATTTTTTATTTGTTTGTTTCCTCAGGTAAGAGTCACTGCTATAAACTTACCTCTTAGAACTATTTTTGCTGTGTCCCATAGGTTTTGGATTGTTGTGATTTCATTTTCATTTGTCTCTAGGTAGTTTTTGATTTCCTCTTTGGTTTCTTCAGTGATCCATTGGTTGTTTAGAAGCATATTGTTTAGCCTCCATGTGTTTGTATCTTTTCTAGTTTTTTTCCTTGTAGCTGATTTCTAATCTCATAGTGTTGTGGTTGGAAAAGATAGTTGATATGATTTCAACTTTCTTAAGTTTAATGAGGCTTTCTTTGTGGCCCAGTGTGTTATCTATCTTGGAGACTGTTGCATGTGCACTTGAGAAGAATGTGTATTCTGCTGCTTTTAGATGGAATGCTCTATAAAGATCAATTAATTTCATCTGGTCTAATGTGTCATTTTAGGCCTGTGTTTCCATATTGATTTTCTTTCTGGGTGATCTGTCCATTAATGAAAGTGGGGTGTTAAAGTCCCCCGCTATTATCGTGTTACTGTCAATTTCTTCTTCGTTGGCTGTTAACATTTGCCTTATATACAGGGGTGCTCTTATGTTGGGTACATATATATTTACAATTGTTATCTCTTCTTCTTGGATTGATCCCTTGATCATTATGTAGTGTCCTTCTTTGTCTCTTGACTGCCTTTAAAGTCTATTTGTCTGATATGTGTATTGCTACTCCACCTTTCTTTTGATTTCCATTTGCATGTAATAGCTTTTTCCATTCCCTCACTTTCAGTTTGTGTGTGTCCCTATATCTGAAGTGAGTCTCTTGTAGACAGCATATATATGGGTCTTTTTCTTTTTCTTTTTTTTTTTCCATTCAGCTAGTCTATGCCTTTTGGTTGGGATATTTAACCCATTTACATTTAAGGTAAGTGTCAATATGTATGTTCTTATTGCCATTTTCTTAATTGTTTTGGATTTGTTTTTGTAGATCTTTTTTCTTCTCTATCTGTTTGATGTCATGATTTGACGACAAATCAAATAATTTGATGTATCTCATGATTTGATGTCTATCTTTAGTGTTGTGTTTGGGTTGCTTTTTTATTTTAATGTATGTATCTATTGGTGGATTTTTGCTTTGTGGTTACCATGTGTTTTTCATATATCCTACTTTCATATGTATATATGTATAATTGTGCCTGTATGTGTGTATATGTGGTGTGTGTGTGTGTGTGTGTGTGTTATTGTTTTAAGTTGCTGGTCACTTTATTTCAAATATATTTCCAATATCCTGAATTTATACTCTACTCCTCTCATGATGGTTGGTGTTGATATCATATTTTTGTGTGGATGATTTCCTACTTTAACTATATGTTTGCCTTTACTGATGAGTTTTCCCATTCACAATTTTCTTGTTCCTTGGTGAGGGCTTTTCTTTTCTGCCTAAAGAAGTTCCTTTAGAATTTATTGTAATGCTGTTTTGTTAGTGCTGATTCTCTTACCTTTTGCTTGTCTATAAAGCTTTTGATTTATTTGTTTAATCTGAACAAGAGCCATGCTGGGTGGATTATTCTTGGTTGTAGGTTCTTCCCTATGACTTCAAATATATTGTGTTACTCCTTCTCTCCTGCAGTGTTTCTGCAGACAGATCAGCTGGAAACCATATGGGGATTCCCTTGTATATTGTTTCTTGATTCGCTTGTTGCTTTTAATATTTTCTCTTTGTCTTTAATTTTTGTCAATTTGATTACTATGTGTCTCAGTGTGTTCCTCCTTGGATTTATCCTGTATGGCACTCTGTGCCTCCTGGACTTGAGTTAGTGTTTCCTTTCTCATGTAAGGGAAGTTTTCAGCTATTATTTCTTTAAATATTTTCTAGTTTCTGCTGTACAACAAAGTGAATCAGCTATATGTATACATATATCCCCTCCCTCCTGGACCTTCTTCCCAGCCCCCCATCACACCAATCTAGTTCATCAGAGAGGACTAAGCTGAGTTCCCTGTGCTATACAGCAGGTTTGCACTAGCTATCTATTTTACACTTGGTACTGTATATATGTCAATCCTAATCTCTCAGTTTGTTCCGCCCTCCATTTTCCATTCTGTGCACACATGTCTGTTCTCTATGTCTATGTCTCCATTTGTGCTCCAGAAATAGGTTCATCTGTACCATTTTTCTAGATTCCACATATATGCATTAATATACAATATATGTTTTTCCCTTTCTAACTTACTTCACTCTGTATGACAGACTCTAGGTCCATCCACATCTCTACAAATGACCCAATTTCATTCTTTGTTATAGCTGAGTCATATTCCATTGTATATATGTACCACATCTTCTTTATCCATTCATCTGTTTTTGAACATTTAGGTTGTTTCCATGTCCTGGCTATTGTAAATAGTGCTGCAATGGACATTGGAGCACATGTGTTGTTTTGAATTATGGTTTTCTCAGGGTATATGCCCAGTAGTGGGATTGCTGGATCATATGGTAGTTCTATTTTTAGTTTTTTAAGGAACCTCCATACTGTTTTCCATAATGACTGTATCAATTTACATTCCTACCAACAGTACAGGAGGGTTCCCTTTTCTCCACACACTCTCCAGCACTTATTGTTTGTAGATTTTTTGATGATGGTCATTCTGACCGGTGTGAGGTGATAACTCACTGTAGCTTTGACTTGCATTTCTCTAATAATTAGTGATGTTGAGCATCTTTTCATGTGTCTCTTGGCCATCTGTATGCCTTCTTCAGAGAAATGTCTATTTAGGTCTTTCACCCATTTTTTTGACTTTTTTTTTTATATCTTGAGTTCAATGAGCTGTTTGTATACTTTGGAGATTAATCCTTTTTCTGTTGCTTCATTTACAAAAGACCCTGAATAGCCAAGGCAATCTTGTTAGAGAAAAACAGAGCTGGAGGAATCAGGCTTCCCAACTTCAGACTATACTACAAAGCTACAATAATCAATTCAGTATGGTAATGACACAAAAATAAAAATATAGATCAATGGAACAGTATAGAAAGCCCAGAGATAAATGCTTGCCTTTATGGTCACCTAATCTATGATAAAGCAGACAAGAATATACAGTGGTGAAAAGATAGCCTCTTCAATAAGTGGTGCTGGAAAAACTGGACAACTACATCTAAAAGAATTAAATTAGAACACTTCCTAACACCATGCGCAAAAAGAAACTCAAAATGGATTAAAGACATAAATAAGACTGAACACTATAAAACTCTTAGAGGAAAACATGGGAAGAATATTCTTTGACATAAATTACAGCAAGACCTTTTTTGACCCACCTCCTAGAGTAATGAAAATAAAAACAAAAATAAACAAATGGGACCTAATGAAACTTAAAAACTTTTGTATAGTAAAGGAAACCATAAAGAAGACAAAAAGTCAGCTCCATGACTAGGAGAAAATATTTGCAAACAAAGCAGCAGACAAAGGATTAATCTCATATATACAATTTTAAAGAAATAATTGTACACAAATGTTCCATGTCCTTCTCAGTAAGAGATGTTCACATCTGTTTCAGGTTTGAGTTGTTCATTTTGTTTGTTGTAAGTGATAAATATTGGTTAAATTATAGCAAAGTTTTTTACTCACTATTGAAATTATATTAATTTTGTTGTTTAATTTAATTTATTCACTATATTATTCATAATATAGTGAAAAAATAATGATAATTTTTTTTGCTAAAAAGCCCTCTATTTTTATAAATTACTATATTTGGCTTGCTTATAGTTAATATTTTTATGTGCCTGTTCTAGTACTTTGGTAACTAAATTTACACTAGACACCTAATACATATATATAATATATCTTTCAATCATTTTTTTTTTGTCACCAGAATATATTGAGTAAAATTACAAATCATCACTTCTTTGAAGCCTTGGTAGAATTTGTATTGTAAAGTCACTCATTCTGTTGTCTTTTGGTGAGAGGGATTTTGTCTACTCTTTCAAAATTTTGTATTCTAAATGGTTAGTAAATTTTTTATTCTTCTTAGATGAACAGTTGTTTCTAAATATTATGTAAATTTAATTTAATTTCTTAAACATATGATTTTAAAAGTTTGTGGCTTTCTGAATGTTTGGATAATCTTGAATATTAGCTTTATATTATTGAGACCAAATTTATTAAATATGTGTTATGAGATTATGTTGTTAACTTTCTAAATTTTTCTAGAGCTTTTTTCCCACTGTTACTTTTCATGCTCCATATTTATTTTTAAAGCATGTGTATTCTCTTTTTTGGGTGGTGTTTATATATATTTTTTTTACTAAAGGTCTCTTGTGATTAGCCTAAAACTACCTTTTAAAAATTTCTTGAATTATAATTTAGCTGAAAGCAAAATATTGGTTTGAGGATTATTTTCTCCCACAGAATTTTCCACTATCCTCTGTCTTCTATACTTTTAAATAAACAGTTTACTGAGATCAAATTTTTTTTCTTATGAAAATAATGTACCTTTAAATTCTGGCTCCTTAAAGTTTTTTTGTGTATTTGATGCTCTGAAGTTTTATTAGAGTATATGTAGTTGATATCCTTTTATATAGCTTTCTGTTCATTTATAGTGGTTTCCAAATATGCACATTGAAATCTATTGACAATCCTGAAAAATCTAAGCCATTATATTTTCAAATATTGCCTTTCTTCTATTGTTTATATTTTCTCATCTTAGGACTTCTATTCCTATTACATACATTATGTCTTCTCATTCTGCTCTACATGTCTGTTAAGTTTTCTCATAATTATTTAATTGTCTCTCTAACTTACTTCTGAGAAACTTCTTCAGATTATCATGTAGTTGACTGATTCTTTCTTCTTCTATCTATTTTATTTATCCAGTCAGTTTTGTTTCAATAATTCAATTTTCATGTCTAAAAATTATGTTTTCCCCTTCAAATATTCTTGGTTTTTGATAATTTCTTATATTTATTTATAATATTTTGTGGGTTTCTTTTTTTTCATTTTTATTTTATTTTCTGGTTTTCAGACAGAAAATTATAGTATGTAAAATCTTCAGGCTTCTATTGCTGTTTTTGTTTTTTTCTGATTTAACTCATGTTGTGTCTATTCTTTACCTATGTATTTATTTTTTATTATTGTTGATTTGTATTTGGCTTAACTTCTCAAGTGGGAATCCTTAGGGCTCTTTGCCTTATCTATAGTTTATTAGCTTGAGTTTTCTGGATCACAAAGGAGGATTTCACACATTTTTTTTTCCATGAGAATGGCAATTCTTTTTTAAATATTTTTTAAATCATTTTTGCACTTGTCATAATAATTAATTAATCAATTAATGATTGACTTACATTTTTTAGTCTGAGCCATTGTTTTCAGGTTTCTCATTTATTCAATAAATATGATGCTTAGTAAGTGCTAAGGAACACATTACATTATTAAATATTTACTGCGTTTCTAATATGAATAAACCTATCAATGTTTTTGGTTCTGGGAATATGGTAATGAACAACACAGTCATGGTCTCAGGTCTAATACTGTTGGTGACTGGGATACATGCTAAACAAATAAGTGATGATTTTTATTGATAGTAATCATAATACTTAGTACAAAAGTGAAGTACAAGGATGCAGTAGGAGAGAAACTGGATCTAGGAGAGGGAGGAGTCTGATCAGGAATTATTTTCTTAGTCCAAAGAAAATTAAGGTCAAATTTAGGGAGTAAAAGATGCATTCAAAACTGAAGGTAAAGCATTTCTAAAAACTTTTAGTGTAATATGTTTGAAAATAAGAAAGAGGGCCATTGTAGATGCAATGCTAGGAATGAGTAGCTACAGAATGAATGAGGTAGGGACTGGCTCAAGATGAAACACAGGGGGCAGCCTTTTGGACTATACTAAGACTACACTAAGACTACACATTATTGCTACTCTTAAATACACAAGTCAAAGTGTTTATATATAGAACTAATACAGTCATATATGTGTTTTAAAATATCCCTCTTACTGTACTATGAAAAATTATATATTTGTATATGTAATTATATGTATTATTTATTATATATGCACACATATATTTTTGAATGTGATAAGTACAATATTACTTCTAATTTCAAGAAGCTCCCTATGTGTAGTGGGTGAAATATTCAGTGGCTGTTTCTGCAAATTCAAGTGTCAGGATGAAATTTTAAAAGTATACCTGTGAGAATTTGTATTCGTGTGTGTGTGTGTGTGTGTGTGTGTGTGCATCTGTGAACACATTTTGAGTGGGTCAAGGACAAGTTGAAAATAGGCTGAATACACAAATTAGCTGACTTAACTTTAACATGTTAGTCTTTGTTGATAACACAAAATGATATTAAGTAAACTTCAATTTCAATAATACAAGGCTCAAATGAATCAACATTAACTGCTGTCTTTGTGTTGGTTGATAACTAAGAAAGCCAATCAATTTTCTAACTATTTTGAAATATCTAGATATTTGACTATAGTGCATGAATTGTTTGGATGTTTTCCCAGCTATTTTTATTTTTACTTTGGTGATTATAATCTAAAGCCTGTTTTAAGGGTTATACATTTCTCTGGTATTTTGCCATATAGATGTAGATTCACTTTTTTCTATGAAAATAAATATTCAAAATATTATCTCAACTCTGGCATTCATTCATTTCTTCCAAGCTTAACTTTTCCTTATGCTCCTCTATCATGCCTTGAAATTTAAATCATACAGACCCTGATTTCATTAAATTTCTCTTAATTAATATCTATGTAACATAGGGCATGTTATATATCCAATCAACAACTTAGTTAATTTTATCTATGAGTTAGTACAATTAACTACTTCAGAGTGATGTTTCAAGCAACAATACCATCTCATTTTTCTTCTGTTTCCTTCAATTCAGCATTTATCAAAACTACCATACTACTTTCTGAAAGGTAGCAAATATTTATAAGCATTTTCATACATTTGCACATAATAAGCAAATGCTTAAAAGCAAAGCATTTTTCAGTTGAATACATTTTAAGCAGTTTTAAGAGTATAGGAAACATAAATAAAAACAGAGATTAAAAAGTACAGTTGGTAAATTTTTGAAAACTGATTAAATTCTAGCCATTTTCAGCAATGGAGAAATAAAGGAGATAGCAGAATGTAGCCAAATCCAAGCTGAATTGTTGTATTTCTGCTAATTTTTATTCCCATATGTAGTAATATAAAAATAATATAAATTATTTTTTTCAATTATCTTACAATGATCACTCTCTAATTTAGCTTATAATGACTGTTCTCTTAAATTGCATGATGTGGTTAAATGATATTAAATATATTCCAATGTCTTGTGCCTTAATATTATGTTTTAATGTCAAATAAACCAACCATGACCTATTTTTCAGATTATCAACATCTCTCGAAATTAACATTTGCCTGAAATCAGGATAGGTCAATCATTAAATTATAATAATAATAAACAAGCTGCAGAGATCTAACTTCAAATGTCTTTTTAAAGAATCCAGAGTACAGTTACTCAAGTAAACTTTAACATTTATGGATACGAGCAAGAAAGCACTAACATATTTTTATCTCTGCCCATGATGTTAGGTAAGCAAATTAATGATTTTGCTTTATGAGAAAATTGAAAAACTATTTTTTTCAATAAATTACTTTCAGTGAAACTAAAAATCTAGAAAAATCTGCTTCATAAAGAAAATTTCAAGACATTTTACTTTGATTTTAGGACCTCATGTGCCAATGTTTCTTACTTAAGATAATTTTTGTCACACAGGAAATATACAGGTATTGTCTTTCCAACAATCTATGTAGTTCTATAGAATTCGTTCTTTATTTTCTTGTAGAATCCTCAGCAGATATACCTCAGACCCATTTAACTAGACAAGGAACTAAAAAATCCTACAAGGTATAAGTTGAAGTATGATAATGACTTTTGCTTCTTATACTTTGTAAAAAGAAAGCTCACTGTAGTTTAAAATTACATAGATAATACTTATCAGTGATTCCCAAGAATGTAACTTTTCTTTATAAAAACAGGCTCCTTGAATAGTAAAAAATTGCCTTAAGTTTGTCAGTCATAATTGTAAATGAAGTATATTAATATAGGAATACAGGTTTTTGATTCTGACCTCTTTATTGTTACCAAGGGTCTAAGACAGGACCACTTCCAATATACTGCCACTGGGTAATGGAAATTACCATCAGAATACCATGTAGTAGCATTTGAGTATCCATAATTTCCTGCTAGGGGTCAAAATCATTTCTATTGCTATGGTTATTTCTCAAAGAGGATACCACATTGTGCATGGTTGCCAAATATGAAGATGAACCACATATAGCAAGGGCCACTTCCTATATCAGAATGATTCTATAGAGTACTGCTCTTCAGCAAGTACTACTTTCAGGCTAACATTATCCACTTAGAACAACCAAAAAACCTAGATAAAATATTCACTAATCTCTTTAAGTCCCTTTGAAAACTACCAAGGAAGATAAGGAGGATTTGTGGGGCTAAGCTCTTATCTGGTAGAGAAACTATGTTCAGAGATGTGAGTCAACATTTGGAATGTGTTTCTCTTGAAACACAAGTAATACCTAAGATGAAGTGACATGAGAATAGATTTATGCAGACAGACTCACAGAGCTGGTAAAACAAAAATTGAACTTTAGAGTCTTTATAGACTTTTAGTCTATACTTCAAAATTCTACACCTTAGATATAATGATGAATGGGAAATAAACCATGTCTCACAGAGACTGAAACTCATCTTCAAATCTTATCAATTTACTACTGACTAAATTTTATCTAGAATTGCTCATGCCACTAGATTGATCACTAGAAGCAAAACTAAATTTCTTCTGGAGCAAGATAAAATTGTTCAGTCTCAAATTATCTCTAATTTTCCCCAAATGTAATGACTTGTACTCAATCAAAAAAAAAAAAACAAGCAATTATAAGAAAACTAGATGAGTGAAAACAGAGAGGAAAAGGAAAAACAAAAAGAAAACCAAAACTATAGATACATACACAACACTTCCAAATAATGGAATTATCCTATGTGAACTTTGTAATATTTTTTCATTAATATATTCAAGGAATTAAAAACAAGGTAGAAAATTTCAGCAGAAATGGAACTTATAAATGGAAATTATGCAAAAGGAAATTCTAGTGCCTAAAATACAAAAACATAAATTTAAATACTAAATGCCTGAGTACAATAGCAAATTAGAAATACATGCAAACAGAATAATTAAATATAAAACTAGGTCAGAGTTAAATATTTATACTAATGGTAAAATAATTTTAATTAGAGAAAATGATGTAAGTGATATTACAGACATAGTGAAAATTATAATAAGCATGTAATTGAAGCCCCAGAATTACAATAGAGAAAATAAATCTGAACCAATGAAGAAAGTAAATAAATAGCTTAGAACATCCGAAACTCATGATAGACTCTAAGATACAAACACAAAAACACTAAGAACTCCAATCTGGACCAAAACAGAAAATACCACAACTAAGCACATTGTAGTTTCTGTTATATGTCACAACTAGATCCCAGTAAACAGGCCAATACAAAGATTTACACACTACTGTGAGTAGTATTTGCCATTTGCTGAAAACTACCCATTTCAGATAATTGCTCTTAGACAAAAGAGAGCCACCTCACTCAGGAGATTAACCTGTTCCCAAGTACAGACTCTCATGCAATTACTAACAAAGGTAAAAGGGATAGGAAAGGCTGGACTTCAAATTCTTTCCTTAGGTAGGTCTAATTCAATAGGGCAATTCATACTGCAGAGCTTCCTGGAACATCAGGTCGAAGCTAAATTTCAGCTGATATCACATTTTTAATTAGCTTTTTATCATATCCCCCACCTTGCTTTGCTCACTATACTTTTCTTGAGAACACTTCCACAGTAAGCTCCACAAGAATCACTCCCTCAAGTTTTGCTTCAAGAGAATACATCCTAAGACACACAGGATCTCATGAATTTTGAAAATTAAACACAAGAAGAAAAAAATTTTAAAGAACTGAAGAAAAGACACATATCCTTCAAAGGAGCATTGAGAAAAATAACAGTGATTCCTCAATAGAAACACTGAAAACTAGATTTCAAGAAGATAATCTCTTTCAAGTCCTGGAAGAAAATATGAAGTTGATCAACATGCAGTTTTAGAATGATGAACATTCTCAGAAACAAAATTTTCAATACTAAAAGTCAAGATTACTCTGAAGAGAGAGGTGGTTTATGTTAAAAAAAAATTAATGTGGAAGAACTGTACCACATTCATGCTGAACTCTGACTTTAAAAAAATAAATAAAGCTTCATGTTCACTAATATTTTGTAAATAGAAAATTTGGTTAGGGTTTTCTAGGTCTGTAGTCACTTGCCAAACACGATCAAAGGTGTGCCATTTGGCTTCTATTACAAGACGGGATCTGTGTGTACTCCCTTCTCCATAAATATTGATATTTTGAACAAAGATCCATTTGTTAAAATCTGAAGCTATGTGGATGAAAAAAAAATTTCTGTAGGTTTTGCTTTAGGCCAGGTGTTACTATTTTAATACCTTAAGTGAAGAAAGATGAATTAATTCTTAAGGAAAATAACACTGAACTTGTACCAAATTCAACTATTTTGATTCATCCCTCCATGACAGTTATAAACTAGAATATCATTTAAAAAGGTATCTATGCTTCTGAGAAAGGAATATCACAACATGCCATCAGATAGAATCTAGTAGTTGTACAATCCCTAAGACAAGAAAGTACTGAATCATAAGCCCTAACAATGACTTATATTTATTAGAGCAAAAAATTGAGGTACATAAATATATTTTCAGACAAACATAAACTGATATAATTTGTCTCTAGTAGACAAAGTGTAATATTAATAGGTATTTTATAGGAGGAAATTAAGTGATATAAGATGGAAGCTCAGAAGTTTAGGAAAGAAGAGCAAGAGAAAGTATAAAGTTATGGTAAACTTTAATGTGCATTGACTGTGTAAGAGAATACAATAATCTCATATTTGGTTAGGTCCTCTGAGAAACCAAAACCAAGACAGGATTTAGTATGCGTTATTCATTAGAACTATTAGGGAAAATAACCAGGGTGTTGAAGAGCCTGGGAGAGATTGTTAGATTTCAATGCAAGTCTAACCTCAAGTGAAGGAGAGAAGAAAGGAAGATTAGGTGAAAGTGTTAGGCTGCCCCATATATCCAAGGAAAATTTGGCAAGACAGAGGCCCTCAAGCCAAACTCTACTCTTAAAGGATTTCTGTACCCCTTAGGAATGGGCTTGTGTCAGTAACATTTTAATGATCAATTATTGGCTGGAAGTAACTCATGGAAAGCCTGACCTCGTGTGAAAACAGTGATCAGTTTCAGAGTTAAGTAGCTGGTGTGCTCAATAAAATAAATTCCCTGTACTTGAAGATATGATAATCACATTATCATGGTATATACCTAGGAGTGGAAATGCTAGGTTATATAGAAGTTATATGCTAACATTTAAAAATCTGCTAAACTGTTTCTTAAAGTGACTGCAATATTTTACGTTCCCATCAAAAGCCTATCAGAGTTCTAGTTTATTCCTCTCCCTGCCAACACATTGTATGGTCATCGTTTTACGTGTGAGTCCATCTAATACATGTATAATTGTATCTCATTACATTTTAAAATTAATATTTATGCTAAGCATCTTTTTATATGTTTATTTGCCATTTCATATATTTTTGGTGAATTGTCCAAACTTTTGTGCATTGTTTTAATTCAAGTATAGTTGTCTTACAATATAATGTTAGTTTCAGGTATATAACATAGTGCTTTAATAGTTTATAGGTTATACTCCATATTAATTTATTATAAAATATTAGCTATATTCCCTGTGCTGTATATTACATTCTTGTAACATTTATTTCATATCTAGTATTTTGTACTATCTAAGCCCAACACTTATTTGTCCTCCCAAACTTCAGCCCTCTGTTTTGTTATATTTATTTGTTTTAATTTTTAGATTCCACATATAAGTAGACGTAGTTGTCATTTTCTGTCTGAGTTATTTCAGTAAGCATAATAACTTCCAGGTCATCCATGTTGTCACAAAAGACAAAATTTCATTATTTTTTATTGCTGAGTTTGTGCAGTTTTAAATTGGATTGTTTGCCTTATTAAGTGTTAGAGTTGTTTTATACATATTCTTGGATACAACTCTTTCATCATATATATTGTTGCCAATAATTTACCAGTCTGAGATATATCTATTAATTTTCTTAATAATGTATTTTGAAAAGCAAACTTTTCTATTAAATTTTGAGGAAGTCCAATTAATCACTTTTTATCCTTTTATGGGTCATGCTTTTGTTGTTGTATCTAATCTTTGTACAATCTAAAGTTGCAAAGAGATTCTACTTTGTTTCTTCTGGAAATTTTATCGACATAGCTTTAACTTATGTCTCAGATCTATTTTGAGTTATATTTTTATATGAGTGAAATAAGGATATAAGTTCATTTATTTTTATATAGATATTCACAACCAGCATTGTGTTACAAAAGTTATGCTTTTTCATGAATAACCCTGACACCGTTGTTGAAAAATTAATTGGTTATATATGCATAGATCTATTTTTAGATCATATGTCAATTTAAATTATTTGTGAGTTATGACATCAATACCACACTATCTCAATTATTGTAGCTTTATATTAAGTACTGGAATCAAGTACTGTAAGACTGACAAATTTGATTTTTATCAAACTTGTTTATAACAAGAAGAAATCCTCTATATTCATTATAGGAGAAATCTGTTTAACCTTAGCTTCTGAAAAGCTTCCACTCCAATCACCTAAAATACACTTAGTCTCAACAATATGTAGAAAAATAAATCACTTAGTGTATCAAACTTGGGTATGATTTCCTTTCACTGAAAGAAGACTGCCAAGAAAAATTCTTGTGGATGGTTGTATGAAAAGGTTTTCTGGTTACTATGTGAAATTCTCCATTTTACGCAGGTTGAAAATGTCTTTACTTCTATTTTCAGTTAGAAGCCTGAATGGAGAAAATGCTCAAATAAGCCTATAGAAACACTAGCATTACATGTTTTTTAAATAATACTCTATCAGCTTCAGCCATTTTGGCGTAAGTTCCTTATACTGAAAGAGGACTGTGCATCAAAGTTATTTCATCTAGATTGTAAAAAACACATATATCTAGTATACGAGAAGATGTGCTTCCATGCCTTCTGAACAATTTTCACTGATGTTTGCTTTGAGAGCACAGACCTTAGTGCAGCTTTAAAGTAAACCTTAGAAAGTGTAGGCGTGCAGGCCTCAAGTATTTCAGTTCATGCGCAAACTTTTGGGTGCAATTTCCATATACTGAAAGAACACTGCATAAGTTTTCTTTCATTTGGATAGTGAAACACAGACATATTTAAACTCTGGGAAATAAGTCTTTCCAGTCTGAAAGGCTCTCAATTCTATTTGCCTTTGGAACATAGACCTAAGCGTACCTTAAACTACCTCTACAAAGAGCACTATTAACTTTCTCTTAAACTGTACACTACATACATCACACTCCTAATATCTCTTCCACTCATTGCAAGAATAGAATGCTTAGTTCACTTTGCAAGAAGCATGTTCCTTATTTGATAATACTGTTTAACTATGCCTTCTGAAAGGCTTTTCTTCCATAAGCACACTTAGTTAACTTCATCACTCAGGAATATAGAAAAGCTAGGCTTACAAGTATCAAAAAGAAATATTAAATATATCAAAACTAACTATAATTCGTATTACTGAAAGAACATTGCCAAGAAAACAACTTGGAGGTAGCTTTGTAAAAATGTCCTCTGAATACTGTGGGAAATTCTTTGTTCTATGTGGGTAGAAAAGGCACTGGATTCTATTACCAAGTAACTGTGTTGAGGAAAAACTCAAAGAGCTTAGACTTTTATTTGTCTGTTAAATAGTCAGGACCTGCTTCAGCCAGTTTGGGTAAGTTTTCTATACTGAAGAAAACAACACATAATTTCTTTCATTTAGCTTGTAAAAAAAAATATTTGGGAAGCAAGTCCTTCCATGTCTTCTGAACTGTTTTCACTGATATACATCTTGAGAGTGCAGAACTTAGAGCAGCTTTAAAGTAAAACTTAGGAAGTATAGCTATTCAGGTCTCTCAAGTCTTTCAGTACATGCTTATGCTTTTGGGTACAAGTTATATGTACTGAGAGAACACTGCATAAAATTTCTTTCAACTAGCTTGTGAAAAATACATATATTTCCATTATGGGAAACAAGCTTAACTAGAGAGTTTGAAATGTTCTCACTACTATTCACATTTGGAACATAAACCTAAGTGCAGTTTAAATTACCTCTAGAAAGAGCTACATTAAAGTTCTCTAAAAGTACACACTACATATATCACACTTCTAGTATATCTTTTATGAAATGAAAGAACATAGTGCATAGTACTTAGTTCACACAGAAAGAAGCAGTCTGCTACATTCCTTAGAAGATAATCCTGCTTAACTATGCCTTCTGAAAGGTTTTTCTTCGATTGTACTTAAGCACACTCAGTTAACTTCAACAACACATAGGAATACAGCAATGCTAGGCTTACACATATCAGAAAAAAAATTGCTAAATGTATCAAACATGGGTAATTTTTCCTATTATTGAAAGAACACTGGCAGATAATCTACTTGGGATTAGCTTTGTATAAGGTCCTCTGAATATTGAGGGAAATTTTACCTACTATGTGGGTTGAAAAGGCCTTTGATTCTATTCTCATTAGGTAACTGCATTGAGGAAAGTCTCAAAGAGACTATAGAAACCATAGAATTACACGTATTTTATATAACATATGACCTGTTTCATGAAACTGGGTTAAGTTCACAATACTGAAAGAACACTGTGCATCAAATTTCTTTCTTCAAGATTTAAAAAGTACATATATTTGGTATATGAGAAACAGGTCCCTCCATGACTTTAGGACAGTTTTCACTGATATTGCCTTGAGAGCACAGAGCTTAAATGAAGTTTTCAAGAAACCTTAGAATTTGCATTTAGGTCTTTAATCCATTTTGAGTTTATTTTTGTGTACAGTGTTAGAGAGTGTTCTAATTTCATTTTTTACAGGTAGCTGTCCAGTTTTCCCAGCACCGCTTAGTGAAGAGACTGTCTTTTCTCCATTGTATATCCTTGCCCCTTTGTCATAGATTAGTTGACCATAGATGTGTGGGCTTATCTCTGGGCTTTCTATCCTGTTCCATTGATCTATATTTCTGTTTTTGTGCCAGTACCATATTGTCTTGATTACTGTAGCTTTGTAGTATAAGCTGAAGTCAGGGAGTCTGATTCCTTCACCTCTGTTTTTTTCCCTCAATATTGCTTTGTTTATTTGGGGACTTTATCTATTTGGGATCTTTTGCATCTCCATACAAATTTTAAGATTTTTTGTTCTAGTTCTGTAAAAAAATGCCATTGGTAATTTGATAGAGATTGCACTGAATCTGTAGATTGATTTGGGTAGAATAGTCATTTTCACAATATCAATTCTTCCAATCCAAGAACATGGTATATCTCTCCAACTGTTTGTGTCATCTTTGATTTCTTTCATCAGTGTTTTATAGTTTTCTGAGTACAAGTCTTTTACGTCTGTAGGTAGGGTTATTCCTAGGTATTTTATTCTTTATGTTGCAATGGTGAATGGGACTATTTCCTTAATTTCTCTTTCTAATCATTCATTGTTACTGTATAGGAATGTGAGAGATTTCTGTGCATTAATTTTGTATCCTGCAGCTTTACCAAATTCATTGATTAGTTCTAGTAATTTTCTGGTGGCATCTTTAGGGTTTTCTATGTATAGTATCATGTCATCTGCAAGCAGTGACAGTTTTACTTCTTTTCCATTTTGTATTCCTTTTATTTATTTTTCTTCTCTGATGGCTGAGACTAGGACTTCCAAAACTCTGTTGAATAATAGTGGTGAGAGTGGACATCCTTGTCTTGTTCGTGATCTTAGAGGAAATGCTTTCAGTTTTTCACCATTAAGAATAATGTTTGCTGTGGGTTTCTGGACACTATAAAGCTCCTAGAGGAAAACATAGGAAGAGTATTCTTTGACATAAACCACAACAAGATCTTTTTTGCCTCACCTTCTAGAGTAATGGAAATAAAAACAAAAATAAACAAATGAGACCTAATGAAACTTAAAAGCTTTTGCACAACAAAGGAAACTATAAACAAGACGAAAAAACAACCCTCAGAATGGGAAAAAAATATTTGCAAACGAATCAATGGACAAAGGATTACTCTCCAAATATATAAAGAGCTCAATATTTAAAAATCAAACAACTCAATCAAAAAATTGGCAGAAGACTTAAATAGACATTTCTCCAAAGAAGACATACAGATAGCCAAGAGGCACATGAAATATGCTCAACATCTCTAATTATTAAATAAATGCAAAGCAAAACTACAATGAGGTATCACCTCATATCAGTTAGAATGGGCATCATCAGAAAATCTACAAACAAAAATGCTGAAAAGGGTGTGGAGAAAAGGGAACCCTCTTGCACTGTTGGTGGGAATGTAGATTGGTACAGCCACTATAAAAAACAATATGGAGGTTCCTTAAAACACTAAAAATAGAATTTATGACCCAGCAATCCCACTACTGGGCATATACCCAGAGAAAAACCATAAATCAAAAAGACACATGTACCCCAATGTTCATTGCAGCACTATTTACAATAGCCAGTTTGTGGTGGCAAACTAAATGCTCATCGACAGATGAATGGATAAAGAAGATGTGGTACATATATAAAATAGAATATTATTCAGCCATATAAAGGAAAAAAATTGGGTCATTTACAGAGACTTGGATGTACCTAGAGACTGTCATACAGAGTGAAGTAAGTCAGAAAGAGAAAAACAAATATCGTATATTAATGCATATATGTGGAATCTAGAAAAATGGTACAGAACAACCAGTTTGCAAGGCAGAAATAGAGACACAGATGTAGAGAACGTATGAACACCAAGGATGGAAAGTGGGGGGTGGTGGTGGAATGAATTGGGATATTGGGATTTATATATATACACTAATATGCATAAAATGGATAACTAATAAGAACCTGCTGTATAAAAAATTAAATTAAATTAATTAAAGAAATAAACGTTAGCATTTGTAGGTGTGCAAGACTCTCAACTCTTTGAGTATAGGCTGACACTTTTGGGTACATATTTCATATACTGAGAGAACACTCTGCAAAAAAGATTTGTACTGCTAGCTTGTGAAAAATATTATACATTACACTATGGGGATCAATCCCTTCCAGGCAGTTTGAAAGTTGTATGTTCCTATTCACCTTTGGAACATACGCCTAAGAATAGCTTCAGATACTTCCACAAAGTGTAGTGTTAAGGTTCTCTTAAACTATACACTCCATACATCACACTTCCTGTTCCTCTTCCACTCCGTAAAAGAACACAGTGACCAGTACTGAGTTTGCATCGCAAGAAACAGACCACTACATTACTTATACAAGAATCCTGTTTAACTATGCCTTCTGAATGGCTTTTATTCCATTGTCCTTAGGCCCACTCAGTTAACTATAACTCTCACAACACTAGGCTTACAAGTATCAGATAATAATCAGTCACTGTATCAAGCCTGGGTACAACTTCTTATTGCTGCAAGAACACTGCCAGGAAAACTTCTCTCAAGTGTAGCTTTGTCAAGTCGTCCTCTGAATACTCCAGGTACTTCTTTGTTCTATGAGGGGTGAAAAACCCTTTGATTCTATTCTTGGTTAAGTAAATGCATTGAGGAAAGTCTTAAAGAATCCAGTACAAACAACAGGGGTACAGGTCTTTTGAATAATACACTACCTGCTTCAGCCAGTTGGGTAAGTTGTCTATGATGAAACAACACTGGGCATCAAATTTCTTTTATCTAAGAGTCTCATGAAAAGAAATCCTATGTGTTAATATATGGCATTCAGGTCCTTTCATGTCTTCTGAATAGTTTTCACAGACGTTCACCTTGAGAGCACAGACTTTAGTGCAGCATTAAATAAATCCTGTGAAAATGTAAGCATGAAGGTATCTCAAGTCTTTCAATTTTTTCATAACTTTTTGGGGAACAAGTTCCCTATACTGATAGAACACTACATAAAGTCTCTTTCATCCAGTGTGTAAAAAACACATACATTTACACAATGCAAAACAAGCCTTTCCAGAGAGTCTGAAAGACCCTCACGTTTATTCTCCTTTGGTACATAGACCAAGCAATTCTTCAATTACCTCTGGAAAGTGCAGGACTAAAGTTCTCTTAAACTATACACAACATACCTCACACTTCTAGTGTCTCTTTCTACCAAAGGAAAGAACACATTGGATAGTAATTAGATCACATAGAAAGAAGAAATCCACTACATTCCTAATATGAGTATCCTGCTTAACTATGCATTCTGAAAGACTTTTTTTCCATTGACCTTAGGCATACTTAGCTAACCTCAACAGCACATAGAAATATAACTATTCTAGGCTTACAAGTATCAGATAATAATCACTAACTCTATCCAACCCAGTCATCATTTCCTATTACCAAAGCAATACTGCCAGGAAAATACCTAGGGGGTCACTTTGTAAATGGGTCCTCTGAATAGCTTGGGAACTTATTCCTTCTATGTGGATTGAAACAGCCTTTGATTCTATTCTCAGGTATGTTACTGCATTGAGGAAGGCTCACAGAAGCCTATAGAAACATTAGTGTTCCACATCTTTTAAATAATACACCAACGGATTTTGAACAGAAGGTGGCAGAATAGGAGGATGTGGAATTCATCACTCCTGACAAATATATCAAGAATTCATCTACAAATAAAAAAAATTCCCACAGAGCACCTGCTGAACATCAGGGGAAGACTTTGGACATCTAAAATAATGAAAGACGAAAAAATACATAAAAGTGGAATCAAAAAAGGGTTACCCTGGCAGGAAGCTGAAGGTAAAGGGAGGTCCCCACACCCAGATAAACTCCCTCATAGTGGGGAAATCAGCTGGGACAGAAAAAGACCTTTGGGGGATCAAATGAGAATGCAGCAGATGGTCTGTGGAAGGCAGGACAAAGTAAGAACTGCATGCATGTTCTACACCACAGCTCTGCACATTCCAGCCTGAATCATGAGTCACTTGTTGTGAAAGGGGTTTGGGTGCTGGAAAGTGGGGTTTGGAGCATGGACCCTGGGAGGAGGCAGATGTTGGCTGTGAAAACACAGCCTGAAGGGACAGGAGTAAGGAGCTCCACAGCTGGGAAAGTCTGTGGAAAAATCCTGAGATACCATAAAACAAGGCATCATTGAGTGGTATGCAAGGGGAAGAACCACCTTTATAACCCATTTCCCTAACTAGTAGCTTCTTCAGTCTCTGTGGGCATGGGGAGGAGCCCTCATCTAAGCTGCCCCACTCCTCCCTTGGGCTGAGGTCTCCTCCACCCATGAGGGCTCTGGGGGCCTGAGCGCTACGTATCCCAAAACTTCCTTGGGAATCAGCCATGGGCACACCTGCCTGGGATGGGAGCTCACTTATGCTGGTGGGGGCTGAGTGCTGAAACATGGGGTTGGGAGAATGGATCAGGGAGAATGCTGTTGGCTGCGCAGATATAGCAGAGGGGATGGGAGTGAGGGAATACACGTCGAGGAATGCCCCTAGAGAAAGCATGGTCTGCCTGAAAATTGAGGCACTATTGTTGAGAGACACTCAGGGAACAGGGCTGCCACATCACCCATAGGCCAGTTCTGGCCTCCATGGATACTGGGAGGGAAGCCCACAAGAGCGAGTGCACCACCATCTGTTCCAACTGCCTGCCAGTCCCCCTGCCACAGGCAACTTGCAGACACTCCAATTGTGGCTGTAGTGTCACTGCCCAAACATGAGTGAGTGAGTGTGCCTCAAGCAGCCGCTGCTTTTGCTCCCTCTCACCTGTGCAAGGAACAGGTGCCTGAGTGCACTGCACATTCAGAGGTGGGGTTAAAACCAAAGCTGAGCCTCACGGGTGGTGTGACTAAGGAAGAGGAACAGAAATCTTTCTGTGAATCTGAACAAGCTGTGGATTAAATCCCTGAGATTGGCTGGGTAAATACTGTGTCTGTGGAATACCTGAATAGACAACAAGTGTTTCAACAATTGAGACCAGTCTAGCTTTCCCAGCACTGGACTCAGGGAACAAGTACATGTGGGAACAGGGCCAGGTCAGAGTCTGAACTGGCTCCACTGCACCCACAGCAGATACAGAGATCTACCTAGAGTATTGGAAGGCCTCCAGGGAGGCGGTGATTGGCTCTGGCTCACTATGGGAGCAAGGACATGGACAGAGGATGCCCTGGGAAAATATTCGTATTACAATTATTCTTTTCTTGTTTGTTTCATTTTACTTAGTTGTTGGTGTTGTTGCTTTTATTATTTTTCATTTATTTTTACTTTATTATCTTTTTAAATATATATAATTTTTATTTTTCCATTTTTACTTTACTTGTTTGTTGCTTTGTGTATTTTTCTTGTTTCTGTTCCTTGTTTATTTCTTTTCTTTCATTGTTTTTATGTGTAGATTTTATGTTTTCTTCACATTTTTATTGTTTTCTTTTTTTTTTTTCTGTGTGTGTGGGTGTGTTGTAAGTGTGTGCTGTGTTGTTCTTGCTGCTGATTGCTTGCTGTTGTTTTTGCTATTTGTCTTGGGTTTTGTTTGTCTGTTTTTTTCCTTTTCTTTTCTTTTTTCTCAGGCCAAACTGTGTGGCTTGTGCCCTTTTGGTCCCTGGCCAGGGGTCAGGCCTGGGCCTCTGGTGAGAGCATAGAGACCAGGACACTGTACCAGCAGAGAATTCCCATGTCCAGGGGATATTAATTGGCATGTGCACTCCTGGAAGTATCCATATCAACACCAAGGCCTAGCCACACACAACTGCCGACAGGCTCCAGTGCTAGATACCTCACGCTAAACAACAAGCAAGACAGGAACACAGCTCCACCCATCAGTAGACAGGCTGCTTAAAGTCATACTAAGGTCACAAACACTCCAAAACACATCACCAGGTGAGGCCCTGCTGTACAGTGGGAAAAGACTCAACTCCACCCACCAGAGTGTAGGCAACAGGCCCTCCCACCAGGAAGCCTACACAAGCCCCTGGACCTACTGTACTCACCAGGAGCCAGACAGCAGAAGCAAGAAGAACTACTACCCTGCAGCTTGTGGAAAGAAGACAATAAACACAGTACTTTATACAAAATGAGATGACAGAGAAATATGTTGCAGATTAAGGAGCAAGGTAAAATCTCTAAAGGCTAAATAAATGAAGAGAAAATAGGCAATCTATCTGAAAAAGAATTCAGAGTAATGGTAGTAAAGATGATCTAAGATCTCAGAAATAAAATGGATGTACAGATCGAGAAGATTCAAGAAATGTTTAACAAGGACCTAGAAAAATAAAGAATAAACAATAAGTGATGAACAATACAATAACTGAAATGAAAAATATAAGAGAAAGAATCAATAGCAGAATAACTGAAGTAAAAGAATAGGTAAGTGGGCTGGAAGATAGAATAGTGGAAAAAAATGCCAAAGAGCAGAATAAAGGAAAAAGAATAAAAAGAATTCAGGACTGTCACAAAGACCTCTGAGACAACATTAAACACACCAATATTCAAATAATACGGGTCATAGAAGAAGAGAAAATGAAAGGTTCTGAGAAGATATTTGAAGAGATTATAGTTGAAAACTTCCCTAACATGGGAAAGAAAATAGTCAATCAATTCCAGGAAGCATAGAGTGTCATACAGGGTAAACCCAAGGAGAAAAACACCAAGACACATTAATCAAACTAACAAAAATCAAATACAAAGAAAAATATTAAAAGCAGAAAGGAAAGCAACAAATAACCTACAAAAGAATCCCCATAAGGTTATCAGCTGATTTTTCAGGAGAAACTCTGCAGGCCAAAAGGGAGTGGCAGGATATATTTACAGTGATGAAAAGATCTCATTCAGATTTGATGAAGAAATCAAAGTTTTACAGATCAGCAAAAGCTAAGAGAATTCTGTACAACCAAACAAACCTTACAACAAATGTTAAAGGAATTTCTCTAGGTGAGAAACACAAGAAAAGAAAAAGGAAGACCTACAAAAACAAACCCAAAACAATTAAGAAAATGGTAATAAGAACATACATATCTATAATTACCTTAAATGTAAATGAAATAAATGCTCCAACCAAAACACACAGACTAGCTGAATGGATATAAAAACAAGACATGTATATATGCTGCCTACAAGAGAACCACTTCAGAAATAGGGACACATACACACTGAAAGTGAGGGGATGGAAAAAATTATTCCATGCAAATCAGAATCAAAAGAAAGCTGGAGTAGCAATACTCATATCAGACAAGATAGACTTTAAAATAGGGACTATTACAAGAGACAAGGAAGGACACTACATAATGATCAAGGGGTCAATCCAAGAAGAAGATAAAACAATTGTGAATATATATGTACCAACATAGGAGTACCTCAGTACATAAGACAACTTCTACCATCCATAAAAGGATAAATAAACAGTAACATAATAATAGTGGGGATTTTAACAACCCACTTACACAAATAGAGAGATCATCCAGACAGAAAATTAATAAGGAAACACAAGCTTTAAATGACATGATAGACCAGAGACTTAACTCATATTTATAGGACATTCCACCCAAAAGCAGCAGAATAAGCTTTCTTCTCAAGTGCTTGAGGAATATTATCCACATCTTGCATCACAAATCAAGCATCAATAAATTTAAGAAAATTGAAATTGTATCAAGCATCTTTTCTGATCACAATACTATGTGATTGGAAATCAGTTATAGGAAAAAACTGTAAAAAATGCAAACGTATGGAGGCTAAACAATACGCTACTAAATAGGCAAGAGATCACTGAAGAAATCAAAGTAGAAGTCAAAAAATACCTAGAAACAATTGAAAATGAAAACATGATGACCCAAAACCAATGGAATGCAACAAAAGCAGTTCTAAGAGGGAAGTTTATAGCAATACAATCCTACCTCAGGGAACAAGAAAAATCTCAAACAACCTAACATTACACCTAAAGCAACTAGAGAAAGAACAAACAAAACCCAAAGTTAGCTGAAGGAAACACATCATAAAGATCAGAGCAGAAATAAATAAAACAGTAATGAAGAAAGTAATAGAAAAGATCAATAAAACTAAAAGCTCGTTCCTTGAGAAGCTCAACAAAATGATAAACCTTTAGACAGACTCATCAAGAAGAAAAGGTAGAGCACTCATCAATAAAATTAGAAATGAAAAAGGAGAAGTTACAATGGACACCACATAAATACAAAAAAATAAAAAATAAAAAAAGAGAGACTACTACAAGCAACTACATGACAATAAAAGGACAACATAGAAGAAATGGACAAATACTTAGAAAAGCACAACCTTCCAAGACTGAACCAAGAAGAAATAGAAAATATGATCAGACCCACCACAACTAATGAAACTGAGACTCTGATCAAAAATCTTCCAGCAAACCGAAGTCCAGGACCAGAAGACTTCTCAGGTGAATTCTGTCAAACATTTACAGAAAAGCTAATATCTATCCATCTCAAACTCTCCCAAATAATTGCAGAGGATGCAACACTCCCAAATTCATCCTATGAGTCCACCATCACCCTGTTACCAAAACCAGACAAAGATATCACAAAAAAAGAAAATTACTGACCAAAATCATTGATGAATACAGATGCAAAAATCCTCAACAAAATACTAGCAGATTCCAACAATACATTAAAAGGATCATATACCATGATCAAGTAGGATTTATCCCAGAGATGCAAGGATTCTTCTTCAATATACACAAAACAAACAACATGGTACACCATATTAACAAATTGAAGAATAAAAAGCAATGATTATCTCAACAGATGCAGAAAAAGCTTTTGACAAAATTCAACACCCATTAATGATAAAAAGATCTCCAGAAAGTGGTCATAGAGAGAACCTACCTCAACATACTAAAGGCAATATATAACAAACCCACAGCAAACATTATTGTCAATGGTGAAAAACTAAAAATATTTCCTCCAAGAACAGGAGCAAGGCAAGGGTGCCCACTCTCACCATTATTATTCAACAAAGATTTAGGAGTCCTAGCCACAAAAATCAGAGAAGAAAAAGCAATAAAAGGAATGCAAATTGGAAAAGAAGGAAAACTGTCACTGTTTGCAAATAACATGACACTATAAATAGAAAATCATAAAAATGCCACCAGAAAACTACTAGAGCTAGTCAATGAATTTAGTATTTGCAGGATACAAAATTAATACACAGCAATATCTTGCATTCCTATACACTAAAAACAAAATAACAGAAAGAGAAATTAAGGAAACAATCCCATTTATCATATGAACAAAAAGAATAAAATACCTAGGAATAAAACTACCTAAGGAGGAAAAGACCTGTACACAGAAAACTATATGATTCTGATGAAAGAAATCAAAGATGATACCAACAGATGGAGAAATAGACCATGCTCTTGGATCAGAAGAATCAACATTGTCAAAATGACTATACTACACAAAGCAATTTACAGATTCAATGCAATCCCTATCAAATTACCAAGGGCATTTTTCACATAACTAGAACAAAAACTTTTATAATTTGTACAGAAACACAAAAGACCTTGAATAGAAAAATCAATCTTGGGAAAGAACAGAGCTGAAGGAATCAGGTTCCCTGATTTCAGACTATACTACAAAGCTACAGTAATCAAGAAAGTATGGTACTGGCACAAAAACAGGAATATAGATCAATGAAACAGGATAGAAAGCCCAGAGATAAATCCATGCACCTATGGTACTTAAGCTATCACAAAGGAGACCAGAATATACAATGGAGCAAAGACAGCCTTTTCAATAAGTGGTGCTGGGAAAACTGGACAACTACATGTAAAGGAAAGAAATTAGAATACTCACTAACATCGTACACATAAATAAACTCAAACTGGATTAAAAATCTAAATGTAAGGTCAGACTCTATAAAACTCTTAGAAGAAAACATAGAACAATTTTTGACATAGGTCACAGCAAGATCTTTTTTGACCCACCTCTTAGAGTAATGAAAAGAAAAAGAAACAAATGGGGCTTAATTAAAGTTAAAATCTTTTGCACAGCAAAGGAAACCATAAGCAAGATGAAAAGACGGCCCTCAGAATGGGAGAAAATATTTGCAAACAATGCAAATGACAAAGATTCATCTGCAAACTATACAAGCAGCTTATGCAGCTCAATATTGAAAAAACAAACCACCCAGGCAACAAATGGGTGGAAGACTTAAATAGACATTTCTCCTGAGAAGACATCCAGATGGCCAACAAACACATGAAAAACTGCTCAATATCACTAATTATTAGAGAAATGCAAATCAAAACTACAATGAGGTATCACCTCACAGTGGTTAGAATGGTCATCATCAAAAAATCTACAAGCAATAAATGCTGAAGAGAGTGTGGAGAAAAGGCAACCATTTTGTACTGTTGGTGGGAATGTAAATTGATACAGCCACAGCCACTGTGTAGAACAGAATGGAGGTTCCTTAAAAAACTAAAAATAGAATTACCATATGACCCAGCGATCCCACTATTAGGCATATACCCAGAGAAAACCTTAATTCAAAAAGACACATGCACCCCAATGTTCATAGCTTCACTATTTACAATAGCCAGGACATGGAAGCAACCTAAATGTCCATCCACAGAGGAATGGATAAAGAAAATGTGGTACATATATACAATGGAATATTACTCAGCCATATAAAGGAAAAAAATTGGCTCATTTGTAGAGATGCAGATGGACTTAGAGAGTGTTATACAGAGTGAAGTTAGTCAGAAACAGAAAACAAATATTGTATATTAATGCATATATTTGGAATCTAGAAAAGTGTTATAGATGACCTTACTTGCAAAGAAGAATTAGAGACAGAGACATAGAGAACGAATGTATGGATAACAAGGGCAAAAGGAGCGGGGTGGCAGGAATTGGGAGATTGGGCTCAACACATATATACTATTGATACTATGTATAAAATAGACAACTGGGGCTTCCCTGGTGGTGCAGTGGTTGGGAGTCTGCCTGCTGATGCAGGGGACGCAGGTTCGTGCCCCAGTCTGGGAGGATCTGGCATGCCATGGAGCGGCTGCGCCCGTGAGCCATGGCCACTGAGCCTGCGCGTCTGGAGCCTGTGCTCTGCAATGGGAGAGGCCACAACAGTGAGAGGCCCGCATACCACAAAAAAAAAAAAAAATAGACAACTGAGGGGAACATAATGTATAACACAGGGAACTCTACCTAATGCACTGTGGTGTCCCAAATGGGAGGGAAATCCAAAGGGAGGAGATATATTTACATGTATTGCTGATTCATTTTGGTGTGCAATAGAAGCTAACACAACACTGTAAAGCAACTATACTCCAATAAAAATTAATTAAGAAAATAAAAATATATAAATAATACACCACCTTCCGCAGCCATTTGGGGTAAGCTCCAAAGAATGGTTTTCACTGATTTTCTCCTTGATAGTACAGAGCTTACTGCAGCTTCAAAGCAAACCTTAGAAAGTGTAGGCATGCCACCTGTCATGTATTTCAGTACATGCTGACAATTTTTGTTGAGTTCCTTATGTTGAAAGAACACTGTGTATCATATTCCTTTCATTTATCTTGTGAAAAAATGCATACATTTACATTATGGGAAACAAGTCTTACCACCTAATCTGAAATGATCTTTTCTATTTTTCTTTAGTATATAGACCTAAGTTCAGCTTAAATTACGTTTAGAAAGAATAGTATTATAAGTCTTTTAAACTATAAACTTCATATATCACACTTCTAGTATCTCTTTCACTCAATGAAAGAACACCATGAATAGTATTTCCTTCTCATAGCAAGAAGCTATTCTCTATATTCCTATATGATAAAGATGTTTAACTAAGGCTTCTGAAAATCTTCCCCTCCATTAGCCTTATGCCCTTGGTTAACCAAACATCACTTAGGAATATAGAACACTAGACTTACAAGATTCAAAAAAAAATCACTAACTGTATGAAACCTGGATATAATTTCCTTTCTATGAAAGAATATTCTCACGAAAACTTGAGGGTAGCTTTGTGAAAAGATATTCTGGGTACTATGGGAAATTCTTTATTCTACCCTGTTTGAAAACTCCTTTCCTTCTTTTCTGTTAGGTACCTCTATTGATAAAAGTCTCAGAGTAACCTATATAAACACTAGTGTTACACATCTGTTAATAAAACACTACATGCTTCAGTCACTTGGTAAGGCAGGGTCTGGCTACTCTAGGTTCTTTAAACTTTCATTTAAATTTTAAGATTGCCTATTATTTTCTTAAAAAACAAGAAAAACCTGCTGGAAGGAACAGGATCTTTGAGAAGAATTATATTGAAGTGATTGGTAATTCGGTTGATATTTAACATAAAAATATATTGAGACTTATCATCCATGAACATGATATAATCATCCTCCATATATGTAGTGCATTTGTTCCAGGACCCTGATGATATAAAATGTGCCTCATATAAAATGATGCATTTGTACACAACCTACACACATCCTCCTGTGTACTTTAAATCATATATAGATTACATATAATACCTAATACAATGTAAGTACTGTATCAGTAATTACCAGTGCAAGGCAAAGTCAATTTTTGCTTCCTGGAACTGTCTAAATTTTTTTTAAGAAAATATTTTAGGGCTTCCCTGGTGGCGCAGTTGTTGAGAGTCTGCCTGCCGATTCAGGGGACACGGGTTCGTGCCCCTGTCCGGGAAGATCCCACATGCTGCAGAGTGGCTGGGCCCGTGAGCCATGGCCGCTGAGCCTGCGTGTCCGGAGCCTGCACGTCCGGAGCCTGTGCTCCGCAACGGGAGAGGCCACAACAATGAGAGTCCCGCGTACTGCAAAAAAAAAAAAAAAAAGAAAATATTTTAATGGATTCTAAAGGCCAACTGTATTTTTATAATTTATCTGCACCTTCTTTAATTTTTCCTAGAAATGTTTTGTACTTTTCATTTTAAAGGCTTACACTCCTTAATTATTTAAATGTAGCTAAATTTATTCTTTTGAAGATTTTTTTGTTACTGTATATAAAATTATTTTCTTAATTTTATTGCTGGAATGTTTTCCTCTAGTTTTTTTGTATAAATGCATTAAAGATCCTGTATATTGGCCCTTATGTTATTCATTACATATTTACCATGAGCCAATACTGCTAGCTCAAAAACTCTGTCATCAACCTCAAATTTTCATGCAACCAACTGTTTTAAATATGGCCAAAATAAATATACTTTTAGCCATTTAGAGCCTGCCTTCCATGCATACCCTTGAAAACTGCACCCTACAAATGCTAGCTATTTTTAGGATAAACCCTGAGGCAATAAAACATCTCTAGTTCCTGCTGCCCTTTGGACCTCTCTTTTCCAGAGATGCTCTGATATGCTGGTAAGCAAAATGACATCACTTAAACACATAAGCACCCTCTCTGATTTTTATTTACCTAGGAGTTTTGTGGTCTTCTACCTTTCTGGGTAATGGTCCCATACAACCTTCCTGGAAGGTTTTCCACTGTGAAGTAATCCCCCTTCTATGCAACATGTGAAAGTACTGTCATTATAAATAATGGGTGCAGTTGTCACATTTTGATCATGACATTTTCATTGATCAGTTCTGAAAATTTTGAACTCACAAAGTATTGAAATACAATTGATTTTTGTATTGATTTTATATCCTGTGACCTTACTTTGCTGATTTTTAAAATCAGATTTTACAAATTTTATTGAATGTGAATATACCAAAACAAAATCTGCTTTCACCTGTTAGTAGGAACTATTTCTTGGAAAGAATTTGGTAAGATGTGGTGCAAAACCGTATTATGTCTTATAAGCTAAGTAATTTCTTAAATTCTTCAAGTACTATATGTGTGTGTGTGCCTGTGTGTGTGTGTAAGTGCGTAAAGTATGTGTACATTCTTTGTGATTTTCTACATGAAGGAAAATATTATCTATATTATAGATAACATTTTAGATATTATAATAGATATTATATAGATATATATCTATAAACTATTAAGGATAGTTTTACTTCTTATTTTCAAATCTGTATGATTTTAATTTATTTTTCTTGCCAAATTTAACTGGCTACAACCTCCAATAAAATTTAAATAATTGAGGTTTTTCCTCTTTTTCATTTTGTCTTGTTGGACCCTACCTTATATGGTCAAACGTGCAAACCAGGCACAAAGTACTAGGACAAGTGTGTGATGTGTGTTATTTGGATTATCTGCTCTTGGAGATTAGTTATGCCCTTTTGTTTCAATTGGTATGGGATAGTTAAAAATTTTACCACACAGGGTGACATAAAACAAGCTCCACCTTGGAATTAAACAGAACAGTGATAGCTAAATATAATTAGAAAATCCTCATAGATATTGAAATTCAATGATGTACTTTTAAATTAGTCACAGATCAACAATGAAATAGCATTGCAAATTACAAGTCAATAAAGGAAAGCTAAAAACCTATTCACAATAATTTTCAGGAGGTATGAGCAGGTCCTGGGTAAAAGATATCTTAATAACCAAAGGAAATCCTGGTCTTTCCAACTCAGGAGGAAAAAATTAATGAAAATGTTAGATAATATTTTGTATATGTATTATTACATTTTCAGGTGGTATTAATGCAGTCTATAATATTGGCATTATTACAGACCTTACACTAGTATTTCAGCATTATACACATTTCAAGGTTTTCTCTGCGTAGTTAACATTGTAATGGTATCATGGGATTGATATCTTTCTTTGTTCTTTTCATTTTTCCCAAACCAAGTGAGACCTCTAAGATTGATTTTTTATAATTTAGATATTATAATTTTTTATATTTAGATATTATAATTTAGATATTATAATTTTTTTAGATATTATAATTTTTTATAATTAATTTTTTATAATTTAGAAGTATGAACACATCCTTTTTACTGGTTTTATGACTAAAATATGAGTATTCAAATAAAGTGCTATAGTAAACTTGGGTTTGTGTTTAAAGACACATATGAAGATTCTCCTTATTTGCAAAATTGTAGGCTAGTGTCAGGTTGGGAGAAGGAAAAAAATCAACCAGTATGATGGGGATTGCCTGTGAATTTAAACCCTGCTTGTTCTTAAAAATTCATATTCATGGGTGGAGTCAAGATGGAAGAATAGGAGGACATGGAGTTTACCTCTCCTCACAAGTACTTCAAGAATACATCTGCAGGGCTTCCCTGGTGGTGCAGTGGTTGAGAGTCCACCTGCCAATGCAGGGGACACGAGTTTGTGCCCCGGTCCAGGAGGATCCCACATGCCGCAGAGAGGCTGGGCTTGTGAGCCATGGCTGCTGAGCCTGCACGTGTGGAGCCTGTGCTCCTCAACGGGAGAGGCCACAGCAGTGAGAGGTCACGTACCACAAAAAAAAAAAAAAAAGAATACATCTGCAAATGGAACAAATCTCACAGAGCACCTGCTGAACACTAGCGGAGGACTTTGGACACCTAAAACGATAAAAAAAAATCCCCACTCAACTGGGTAAGATGAAAGAAAAAAAAAGAAAAGAGGAAATGGGAAGGGACCAGCACCCCTTGGGGGGAGCTGAAGGAGAGGAGAGGTCCCCACACTCAGAGAAGACCCCTCACAGCAAGACGTCAGCTGGGACTGAGAGGAACACCCAGGGGATTGGAGGGGAACAACAGCAACCAGTCTGTGGAAGTCAAGAGAAAGTGAGATCTGTATGTATGGTCTCTGCTGCAGCTCTGCACACCTCAGCCTGAGTGGTATGTCTCCTGGTGCTGAGTGGGCAGGGTGCCAGAAAGTGGGATTTTGAGAGTGGATCTAGAGAGGGGACTGGTTTCAGCTGTAAAGAGACAGCCCAAAGAGTTGGGAGTAAGGAATTCCACAACCACAAAAGTTTGTGGAAAAAGCCTAGGCAACCATAGAAATAAGGCGCTGTTGTTGAGTGGCATGCAAGGGGTGGGGCCACCATTGCAGCCCCCTTCCCCACCTACTGGCCCCTACTTCCACAGGCACTGGGAGGGGCACCTATCTGAGCAGGCTCACCCACCCCCCAAGCCAAGGCCTTCTCCTCCCAGACAGGCTCTGGAAGCCCACACAATGGCCCAGCCAGAGCTTCCCTGGGAGTCAGAGTTGGGTACCCCAGCCTGAGACTGGTGTCCGACAAAGCTGGTGGGGGCTTGGTGTTAAAGCATAGGGTTAGGAGAGTGGACATGGGGAGATGACTGCTGTTGGCTGCTTGGAGAAGGCCTGAAGGGAGAGGAGTGAGGAGCTCTACAGCTGGGAATGCTCTGAAGGAAGTGAATTCTGCCTTGGAAAACAAGGTACCATCGCTGAGTTATGTGCAAGTGGTGGGGCCACCATTGTGGACTCTCTCCCCACACACCAGTCTCTGCCTCCATGGCACTAGGAGGGACTCCCACCAGAGTGAGTGTGCACCAATCTGTTATAGCTTTCTGCCAGCCCTTGCCTCTGTGGGCACTAGAGGTGGATCCCATTGGAGCAAGCACACAAGCAAGTATATCCCACTGAGTCGCTGCCATCAACCCCTCTTGCCTGGGTGGGGAACAGACTACTGAGGGTGACCCACACACAGAGGTGGGGCCAAAAACAAATGGGGCTGTGTGACAAAGGAAGAGGAACTGAAAGTTCACTGTGCTACTCCACAAGTCATGGATTAAACCTCTGTGATCGTCTTGGTAAATCTTGCATCATTGGAATATCTGAATGGACAATGAGTGTTCCCACAACTGAGACCATTCTAGCTTTAGCACCTGTAAACTTTTGGGGGCAACTACATGTAGGATTTGGGCAAGGTCAGAGTCTGAGCTGCCCCCACCATGCCCACAGTGGGTCCAGAGACCTACATAGAGGTCTTTGAGGACCTCCTGTGGAGGTGGGGATTGGCTGTATCTCACAGTGAGGGAAAGGACACTGATATTAGAAGCCCCAGATAAAAAAGAAATTTTTGTTTATTTTGTTTTGTTGTTTATTTTTCAATTTTTTATTTCTTTTTTAAAATTTTTAAATATATTTTTATTTATCATTTTTATTTTACTTTTCTGTTTCTTTTGTTTTCTTCTGTCTTTGGGTTTCTTTGTTGTCATTTTTTCTTTTTTTCTAATTTGGTCATTTTCTTTGTTTTCTTTACTTTTGCACCTTATATAGGTGCACCTCAATATAAAAGGCAAATGCTAACATCCATAAAGAAGAAATCAACAATAATGTAATAATAGTGAGGGACTTTAACACCTCACTTACACAAATGAATAGATCATGTAGACAGAAAATTAATAAGGAAACACAAGGCTTAAGACATATTAGACCAGATAGACTTAACTGATATTTATAGAACATTCCATCTGAAAACAGCAGAAGACAATTTCTGCTCAAGTTCACACAGAACATTCTCCAGCAAAGATCACATGTTGGGTCACAAATGAAGCTTTGGTAAGTTTTAGAAAATTGAAATCATTTCAAGCATTTTTTCTGACCACAACGCTATGAGATTAGAAATCAATTACAGGAAAAAAACTATAAAACCACAAACATATGGTAGCTAAACAATATGTTACTAAATAATCAATGAACCACTGAAGAAATCAAAGAGGAAATCAAAAAATACCCAGAGACAAATGATAACAAAAACAGGATGACCCAGAACCTATAGGACACAGCAGAAACAGTTTTAAGAGAGAAGTTTATAACAATACAATCTTACCTTAAGAAACAAGAAAAAATCTCAAATAAACAATCTATCCTTATACCTAAAGCAATTAGAGAAATAAGAACAAACAAAACCTGAAGTTAGTAAAAGGAAAGAAATAATAAATGTCAGAGCAAAAATAAATGAAATAGAGATGAAGAAAACAACAGCAAAAATCAATGAAATTAAAAGCTGGTTCTTTGAGAAGATAAATAAAATTGATAAACCTTTAGCCAGAGTCATCAAGAAAAAAAGGGAGGTGATTCAAATCAATAAAATTAGAAATAAAAAAGTAGAAGTTAAAATGAACACCACAGAAATACAAAGGATCATACGAGACTACTGTGAGCAACTATATGCCAATAAAATGGACAACCTAAAAGAAATAGATAAATTCTTAAACAGATGCAACCTTCCAAGACTGAATGAAAAAGAAATATAAAACGTGGACAGACCAATCACAAGTACTGAAATTGAAACTGTGATTAAAAATCTTCCAAGAAAGAAAAGTCCAGGGCCAGATGGCTTCACAGGCCAATTTTATCAAACATTTAGAGAAGAGTTAACATCTACACTTTTTGAAAGTCTTCCAAAAAAATTGCAGAGGAAGGAACACTCCCAAGCTTATTCTGTGAGGCCCCCATCACCCTGATACCAAAACCAGACAAAAATATCACACAGAAAAAGGAAATTACAGGCCAATTTCACTGATGAACATAGACACAAATATTTTCAACAAAATACTAGCAAACTGAATCCAACAACACAATAAAAGGATCATACAACCTGATTAAGTGGGATTTATACCAGGGATGCAAGGAGTCTTCAATATACACAGATCAGTCAATGTGATACACCACATTGACAAACTAAATAAAAAAAACATATGACCATCTCAATAGATGTAGAAAAAGCTTTTGACAAAGTCCCACACACATTTATGATAAATACTCTCTAGGAAGTTGGCATAGAGGGAACCTACCTCAGCATGTACAATATACCATATAAGATAAACCTAAACCTAAAATCATACTCAGTGGTGAAAAGCTGAAAACACTTCTGCTAAGATGAGGAGCATGACTGGATGTCCACTATCCCCACTTTTATTCAACATAATTTTGGAAGTCCTAGCCACAGCTATCAGAGAATAAAAGAAATAAAAGGAATCAAAATTAGAGAAGAAGTAAAACTCTCACTGTTGGCAGATGACATGATACTATACTATAGAAAATCCTAAAGAGGCTAACAGAAAATTACTAGAGCTAATCAATGAATTTAATAAAGTTTCAGGATAAAAATTAATATGCAGAAACCTCTTGCATTCCTATACACTGACAAAGAAAGATAAGAAAGAAAGATTAAGGAAACCATCTCATTTACTATCACATCACAAAGAATAAAATACCTAGAAATAAATGTAACTAGGAGTCAAAAACCTCTACTCAGAAAACTGTATGATACTAATGAAATAAATCAAAGGTGATACAAACAGATGGGGACATAGACCACGTTCTTGGATTGGAAAAATCAACATTGTCAAAATGATTATACTACCCAAAGCAATTTACAGATTCAATGCAATCCCTATCAAATGACTAAGGGCATTTTTCACAGAACTAGAACAAAAAAATTTACACTTTGTATGGAAACACAAAGACCCTGAATAGCAAAAGCAATCTTGAGAAAGAATAAGAGCTGAAAGAATCAGGCTCCCTGACTTCAGACTATACTACAAAGCTACAGTAATCAAGAAAGTATAGTACTGGCACAAAAACAGGAATATAGATCAATGGAAGAGGATAGAAAACCCAGAGATAAATCCACACACCTATGGTCACCTAATCTATCACAAAGGAGACCAGAATATACAATGGAGCAAAGACAGCCTCTTCAAGAAGTGATGCTGGGAAAACTGGACAGCTACATGTAAAAGAATGAAATTAGAACACTCCCAGAAACACCATACAAAAAGATAAACTCAAAATGGATTAAAGACTTAAATGTAAGGCTGGATACTATAAAACTATTAGAGGAAAATATAGGCAGAACATGCTTTGACATAAATCACAGCAAGATCTTTTATGATCCACTGCCTATGGTAATGAAAATTAAAACAAAATAAGCAAATGGGACTTAATTAAACTTAAAAGCTTTTGCACAACAATGAAAATCATAAACAGAGGAAAAGACAACCCTCAGAATGGAAAAAAAAATATTTGCAAACAAAGCAACTGACAAAGGATTAATCTCCAAAATATAAAAACAGCTCATGGAGCTCAATATTAAAAAAAAAAAAAAGAAAACCAAAAAAAACACCCAATGAAAATATGGGTGGAAGACCTAAATAGATATTTCTCCAAAGAAGATATACAGATGGCCAACAAACACATGAAAAGGTGCTCAACAACACTAATTATTAGAGAAATGCAAAACAAAACTACAGTGAAGCATCACCTCACATCAGTCAGCATGGCCATCATTTAAAAAAATCTACAAACAATAAATGCTGGAGAGGGTGTGGTGAAAAGGGAACCTTCATACACTGTTGGTGGGAATGTAAATTGATGCAGCCACTATGGAAAACAGTATGGAGTTTCCTTAAAAAACTAAAAATAGAACTACCATATGATGCAGCAATCCCACTACTGGGCATATACCAAGAGAAAACTGTAATTCAAAAAGATCCATGGACCATAATATTCACTGTAGCACTATTTACAATAGCCAGGATGTGGAAGCAAACTTATTTACAATAGACAGGATGTGGAAGAAACCTAAATGTCCATCCACAGAGGAATGGATAAAGAAGAAGTGGTATATATGTACAATGAAATATTACTCAGCCGTAAAGAAAAAAACATAGTGCCATTTGCAGAGATGTGGATAGACCTAGAGACTGTCATACTGAGTGAAGTAAGTCAGAAAGAAAAAATCAAATATTTTATAATATTGCTTATATGAGGAATCTAGGTAAACGTTACAGATAAACTTATTTGCAAAGCAGAAATAGAGACACAGATGTAGAGAATAAACTTTATACTAAAGATGAAAGGGGGTGGGTTGAATTGGGAGATTGGGATTGACATATATACACTACTATGTATAAAATAGATAACTAATGAGAACCTACGATACAGCACAGGGAACTCTACTCAATGCTCTGTGGTGACCTAAATGGGAAGGAAATCTACAAAAGAGGGGAGATTATATATATATATGATTCACTTTGCTGTACAGCAGAAACTAACATAACATTGTAAAGCAACAATGTTCCAATAAAAATTAAAAAAAAATAAAAAATGGTGAGAGTGGGCATCCTTTTCATTTCAAATTTTAGTGGGAAGGCTTTCAGCTTTTCACCACTGAGTATTATATTGGCTGTGGTTTTGTCATAAATAGCTTTTATTATATTGAGATATGTTTTCTCTTTACCCACTTTGGTAAGAGTTTTTATCATAAATGACGCTGAATTTTGTCAGATGCGTTTTCTGCATCTATTGAGATGATCATGTGTTTTTTGTCTTTCCTTTTGTTTATGTGGTGTATCAAATTGTTTGATTTGTGTATGTTGAATCATCCTTGTGAACTGGGAATGAATCCCCCTTGGTCATGTTGTATGATCTTTTGTATGTGTTGTTCGATTAGGTTTGCTGGTACTTGGTGAGAATTTTTGTATCTATATTCATCAAACATATTGGATTGTAATTTTCTTTCTTGCTGGATCTTTGTCTGGTTTTGTTATCAGGGTGATGGTGGCTTCATAGAATGATTTTAGGATTCTTCACTCTTGGAAGAGTTTGAGAAGGATTGGTAAAAGTTCTTCTTTGTATGTTTGGTAGAATTTGTCTGGACTTCTGTTTGCAGAGAGTTTTGAAAATTACAGATTCTATTTCACTTCTAGTGAGCAGTCTGTTCAGATTAGCTATTTATTCTTGATTCAGTTTTGGTGGGCTGTATGTTTCTAGAAAGATGTCCTTTTCTTCTAGGTTGTTGAATTTGTTGGCCTATAATTGTTCATAGTATTCTCTTATTTTTCTTGTATTTTTGCAATATTCGTTGATATTTTTCCTTTTTCATTTCTTATTTTGTTTATTTGGGTTCTCTCTCTTTTCTTCTTGGTGAGCCTGGCCAGAGGTTTGTCAATTTTGTTCACCCTTTTCAAATAACCAACTCTCGCTTTTATTGATTTTTTCTATTTTTTTAATATCAATTTTATTTATTTCCCATCTGATCTTTATTATTGCCTTCCTTCTGCTTACTTTATATTTTGCTTGTTCTTCATTCTAACTCTTTTAGTTGGTAGGTTATGTTGTTTATTTTTCTTGTTTTTTGAGGAAGGCCTGTATTGTTATGAACTTCCCTCTAAGAACTGCTTTTGTTGCATCTCATAGATTTTA
The DNA here is from genome assembly GCF_059928025.1 of Delphinapterus leucas. Taxonomy (NCBI): domain Eukaryota; kingdom Metazoa; phylum Chordata; class Mammalia; order Artiodactyla; family Monodontidae; genus Delphinapterus; species Delphinapterus leucas. The sequence goes on along the minus strand of NC_143146.1, from coordinate 37,924,897 downwards.
TATGGTTGTGTTTTCATTGTCATTTGTTCTAAGGTATTTATTTCTGTTTTCCTCATTGACCCATTGGTTTTTTAGTAACATGTTGTTTAACCTCCAAGTAATCATTTTATTCTTACTTCTTTTCCTGTGGTTGATTTCCAGTTTCATGCTGTTGTGGTCAGAGAAATTGTTTGAAATAATTTCCATATGCTTAAATTTCTTGAGGTTTGTTTTGTGCCCTAATATGTGGTGAATCCTAGAGAATATTCCATATGGATTTGAAAAGAATGTGTATCCTGGGTTCTTTTTTTGATGTATTGTCCTGAAAGTATCAATTAAGCTGAACTGTTCTATTGTACCAGACCCAAAATATCTCTAGTTCTCACATTCTTATTTTGATATTTCTGCCATGCTGTTTTCCCTTCACCCTGAATAAAGGCAAGTGCATATGAACCCACAACTTCACCTACATTTTGTTTCCCCTTTCCATAATCTCTGCTGAAAAAAGGGAGTAAAATTCCAATTTTCCTTCTCCTTTTAAGAGGTGATTAACACCCCTTTATATTTTCTTTCTTCAAGAGGGCAATAAGCTTCATAATCCTTGTTTAATACAAGAAAGAATATCCTCTTTACCTTATTAGAACAACTCTGTGATCTGTGTCCCTCAAGCATGGTACTTAATATGAACGTTATAGGAATACTGATAAGTAGGAATTACCAAGAGAAAATTTATTAATTATCATTCAAAAATATTAATTGAATATCATTCAAAAAGGGAATTATCAGAATACTATTTTAATTCCTTAGATGTTTAGAATCAAGACAAATTTTCTTTTCATTCTACTTTGATTTTATTCCTCAAATCTGATCAATGAACATTTTTGCCCTATAATCAATCAGTAATATTGTATGCCACACCCTGCAGTGGAGTTCCTGATCTTTAATTTTTACAGCCTAGTATTATTTTAAGCATGCTTATGAAGGCAAATTTAACACACAATAAAATGGACACTTTTTAAACTATCTGGAATTTATTAATATTTGACCTATATGTCCATACATAAAATGATCACCAAATTAAGGTAGTCTTATCCATAACCCCAAAGGTTTCCTTGTATCCCCTTATAATTCCTCACCTGACCCTCAAGTTAGCTCTCCCTCTTATTGTACCCTCCCTAGACAGCCACTTACTTTCTGGTGTTACACATTCATCTGCAATTTTCTAGAGTTTTATAAAAGTAGTATTGTAAAATTATTTACTCTGCAATCTTTCATGTTTGGCTTCTTTCATTCTTTGTACTTTTTCAAGATTCAACCATGGTTTTACATTTATCAATAGTTGATTCCTTTTTTTTGTAGGGTAGTATTACATTGTATGGATTCACTATGACTTGATATGTTTACCTGTTAATTGATATTTGGCTTTTTCCCTCATTCTATTCTATTCTATTCTATTCTATTCTATTCTATTCTATTCTATTATTATAAATAAAGATGCCGTGGACATCCATTATGTTGTAGGTGTGTAATATAGATTTTTAAATGGATGAATGGATAAATCTGGAGGTAATGTCTTTTTTCCAAATCCCTGAAGATTCTAACCTAGATTGCCTCAATTTTTGACAAAATTGTGAATTTTTATATTCTCATAATAAGTGGTAAAAATATCATAGCTTAATATTTTTACTGGAAAATTTTCATGTTTGAAGTGAGATGTTTGATTTATAACACCTCTTATAATAAACATATGATGCTTAATTTATCTGGAAACTAAACATAGCATGGTGAGTAAAGTAATACACAGAAATGAAATTTCTTACTGACATTTTTTCTGTGTAAATAAGTATCTGAAAAATTATCAGAGATTTAAAGAAAAAGGAATATTAAATAATGTTGGGGCTTCCCTGGTGGCACAGTGGTTGAGAATCTGCCTGCTAATGCAGGGGACACAGGTTCGAGCCCTGGTCTGGGAGGATCCCACATGCCGCAGAGCAACTGGGTCCATGAGCCACAACTACTGAGCCTGCATATCTGGAGCCTGTGCTCTGCAACAAGAGAGGCCGTGATAGTCAGAGGCCTGAGCACCGCGATGAATAGTGGCCCCCGCTTGCCACAACTAGAGAGGGCCCTCACACAGAAACGAAGACCCAACACACCAAAAATAAATAAATAAATAAATAAATTCCTACCCCCAATACCTTCTTAATAAAAATAATAATGTTAGTTTACCATTAAAATAATAGTAATATTACATTTGCATTGTGGTTCATAATTTACTGGCTGTTTTTATGTGTATTATTTCATATAATTCTAATTAAAATCTATGATTAAATATAGGGCATTGCCTTTGTACCCTTCCAGGGTTTAGAGTAAGAGTACATAGGCAGGTACCTAGGACTTTCATGCTCCTCCAGTGTAAAGATTAGAATAGGTGAACGTTCTCTAGGGCTTCTTATACTTACCTTACAGATATATTATTCAGCAGAGGTCTGTGGTAGACCACAGTGTGATAAAATTTGTGTCTTGCCCTTAGTAATACATCCAGAGAGCCTCCTCATTGAAAGATAAATACATGTTGCTTCCTAGAATACAAGATACCTAGGTCTTTGCTAAGTTATGTTATTTAAAATGAGACTATGAAAGGATATCAACAAAATGGCAAAATAGAAATCCCCAACTCTCATTCTGCAACAGAAACAACAATTTGGCACCTATCCACAGACAATAGTGCCATTGTGGGAGCTTTGGAATCCAGGAGGGATGTTGTAAAGCCCTTGTGGAGCCTCAGATAAAGGAGGACCTCTTTGAGAAAACAGGCTCATGTCCCAGTGGCAGGACTGCCAATTGTGGGGTCCTGGCTGTAGACCTAGAAGTAGTTCAATAGAGGACTCATCTCTGATCTTGCTTGTCCACAGTACCACAACCAGCCCTTTCTTTGAAAAGATCTGTGAGATGCACTCCTGTCTTTGCCCTAGTAACAGTCCTACTGATTGCAGACCCAACAGCAGATACAGAAGTAGCACTGTGACCTGGCTTTAAGTCCAGCCTACTGTGGCTTGGAAGTATTCCTGCCTACTCAGGGGCATGATGGAAGGCACAATCTTCCCTGCCTCCAGTTAGAAACCCTCCAACCAGACCTGAAAGTAGCCTTCAACAAGACTCCAGTCCTAACTGACCACAGCCCTGGAGGCAGTCCTACTCACACAAGTCTCTGCTCAGGGATCTGGTAGGAGCCATCAGGGACCTGGCTGGTACTGTATCTGTCCATTTCCCTTGTAACTGGTCTGCCATCTGCAGACCTGGCTGTGAACCAAGAAGTGGTCTCATGACCCAGTTCCACCCCTGCTTGACTATGGTTCCAGAGGCAGTCTCGTTCACTCAGGAATATGCTCAGCATCCAGGCAGGAGACCTTTCAGGAACTAGGCAGGAGGTACATCTATTCATACCCGTACTAACAGGCTCACACTCTACAGACCTAACTGTGGACCAGAAGTGGTACCATGACCCAGCTCAAGTCCTGCTCAAACACAATCTTAAAGGTAGTCCCATTGGACAAGAACCTGTCTAGGTATCTTTATCTGCCTAAACTAGGTGCATGGCTACAGAAATCAATAAGAATCAAGCAAATGACACAACCAAAGGAAGTTAACAAAGTTCCAATAACTGACCTTAAAGAAGCAAAGATCCCATTATTGTTTGATAAAATTTTAAAATAATTATCTTAAAGATGTTCAGTGAGCTGCAAGAGAACACAGACATTAAATGAAATCAGGAAGACAATACATTAACAAAATGAGAAATTTAACCAGAAATAGAAGAGTTTCAATGTCAAACTTGATCAGGCAGAAGATAGAATCAGCAAGTCATTTGACACTATCTAGCTAGAGTGAAGAAAGCATATGTGTCCTATGGAACACCATTGAAAGAAATAAAATATACATTATGGGAGTCTCAGAAGAAGAGAGAGAAAGCAGTAGAAAACTCATTTAAACAAATAATGCTGAGAACTTCCCAAATCTAGAGTGGGAAACAGATATCTCAATTCATGAACTTCAAAAGACTCCAAATAGGTAGAACTCAAAAAGATCTACATCAAGACACATAACTGAATTATCAAAAGTCAATGACAAAGGCAGCAAGAGAAAGATGACATCACAAAAAAGGGAACCCTCATAAGATTATCAGATTTCTCAGCAGAAACTTTGTAGGCCAGGAGAGAGTTGGACAATATGTTTAAAGTACTGAAAGAAAAAAAACCCTGCTAACCAAGAATACTTTAGCTGATAAAACTGTCCTTTAAAGATGGAGAGAGCTAAAGACTTTCCAAGACATACAAAACTGAAGAGATTTGTCTCCACTAGAACTGCCTTACTAGAAATGCTAAATAAAATTCTACAAGTTGAAATGAACAGATGTTAAACAACAACATGAAAGTGTATAGAGGATAAATATTATTGATGAAGGTGATTATAAAGACAAACACATAATACTGTAATAATGTAATGGTGACACATATAGGGCAAAAATCAGTAAGAATAACTAACCACAGGGAGTTAAGATGGAGGAGGAGTAGGAGGACTTCTAGTTCACCTTTCCCCCCAAATGCATCAAGAATACATCTACAAAGGGAACAATTCTCACAGAGCAACTGCTGGACACTAACAGAGGGCCACATACACCTAAAAGGACAAGAAACATCCCTGTGTAACTGGGTAGGATGAAAGAAAGAAAAAGGAAAAAGAAAGGAGAGGAAGCAGGACGGAATCTGTCTCCCTTGTGGGGAGCTGAAGGAGAGGAGAGGTTCTTGCGTCCAGGGAAACCCCCTCACCAGTGGAGATATCAGCTGGGATAGAAGGGGAGCAATGGAAGCTTGGAAGAGAGTGCAACAACCAGTCTGTGGCAGGCAGGACAGAGTGAGACCTACACAGACGGTCCTAGCCACAGCCCTGCATGTCCCGTCCTAAGATATGTTTCAGCTGGTATGGACAGAGGCTGGGTGCTGGAATGTGGGGTTTGGAGGGCAGACTCAGGGTGAGGAGAGCTGTTGGCTGGGAGAAGACAGCCTGAGGGGATGGGAGAGAGGGGCTCCACAACTGAGAATGCTAGTAGAGGAAGCCCAGACCACTATAGAAGTGAAACACCATTGTTGAGTGATGTGAAAAGGGTGGGATGGCCCTTGCAGCCTCTCTCCCAACATGCTGGTCCTTGCCTACTGGGGCACTAGGAAAGGTTCCCTCCAGGACTGCCATTCTCACACCCACAGACGTCAGCTCACCAACGCCACTTGCCTCCACCAGGGCAGGGTTTTGTGCTCCAGTGCAACCTTAGGAGCAGATGCCTGTGGGTGGCCCACATGCAGAGGTGGATCTTAAACCACAGCAGAACCCCAGGGGCCACGAAACTAAAGAAGAAGAGCTGAAATCTCTCTTTGTTGTTGTACAAACCATGGACTTACACCCCAATGACTGCATTTATAAACTCAGCACATCTGAATGGTCAATAAATGCTCCTGCAGCCAAGATGGGTCTAGTTAGCAGTTGTGGACTTTGTGGACATGTACACATGGGGGATGGGCCAGGCCAGAGTCTGAGCTGCTCCCATAGTGCTCATATTGGCTCCAGATCCATAATTACTGCAATCATGAGACCTGACTTCAGTGGATCTATACTGATGGCCTGCTGAAAAAAAAAAATGCCTAAGAGACACAAGGGCCAATTGCTAGCATACTCACCACTAAGGTGAGGCTGACAGGAGTGCCAAAAACAGTGCAATCTGAGAGCTCACACAATGGGTGATAAGTGACACAACAGAACACAGTCATAGGTGAACATCTTCAGAGGAGGAATACTTGATGGCTTCTCTCCCAGTAGGAGTGTTCCAATCCCACCTACCTCATACTGAGATTATAAACACAGCTAAGAAACAGGTCTGGGGACATCTACACCAACTAATAGGGAGCAGACTCCACCCCTGACAAGACAGTGACAACCACAGAGAAAAGGAAAGGCCCTGCTCAATATCCAGAGCAGGCTGTTGTCACCAAACACCAGGAAACACAGTTGTCAAGGGGAGAATGGCCAGTGTACACTGAAGAAAGAGATGGTAGACATCTATACTATGTCTAAGTCCTAGCACAAATATGTGTGTATATATATATATATATTAGACCCATAGACCCATGCAGGTTACTCAGGGAGGTTCACACATAAAAATAACCCTCCAAGACAGAGAGTCTGGCATTGAGAGGAAGAACTCCCAGAGGACTTAGCTTTGAAAGCCAGGGGAGCTTGAGGGCAGGAGATCCACAGTTTGGGGGAAACAAAGGCACCACTCTTGGAAAGTATACACAAGGTCTCACATGCACTAGGACCCACAAAGCAGTACCTACAAAGGAACTTGGGGTAGACCTACCTATGGGTCTTTGAGGATCTTCTGGGGAGCTGGGACTTGCCTGTAGCTCACTGTGAAGGCAAGGACACTGATAGTGGAGGCCCCAGGGAATATTATTTGGTGTGAGCTCTCCTAGAGGTCCCCATTTTGGCATCAAGATCTGACCCCACTCAACAGCCTGCAGGCTCCACTGCTGGAATGTCTCAGACCAAACAACCAGCAAAACAGAAACATAGCCCCATCCATCAGCAGACAGGCTGCCTCAGGTCATACTAATTTCACAGACACCCCAAAAAACACCCCTTGACATGGGCCTGCCTGACAGAGGGACAAGACGCAACTCCACTCACCAGAAGGTATGCTCCTGTCCCCCCACCAGAAAGCCTGCATAAGTCTTTGGACCAACCTCGCCCACCAGGTGACAGACACCAGAAGCAAGAGAAAATATGATTCTGCAACCTGCAGAAAGGAGTCCACAAACACAGTAAGTTAGATAAAATTGAGAAGACAGAGAATTATGTTGCAAAAGAAGGAGCAAGATAAAAACCTACAAGAACAACTAAATGAAGAGCAGATAGGCAATCTACCTGAAAAATAATTCAGAGTAATGATAGTGAAGATGATCCAAAATCTCAGAAAAAGAATGATAGCACATATTGAGAAGATACAAGAAATGTATAACAAAGAGATAGAAAATTTAAAGAACAAACAGAGATAAGCAACACAATAAATGAAACAAAAAATACACCAGAAGAAATCAATAGCAGAATAACTGAGGCACAAGAACGAATAAGTGAGCTGGAAGACAGAGTAGTGGAAATCACTGCCATCGAACAGAATAAAGAAAAAAGAATGAAAATAAATGAGGACAGCCTCAGAGACTTCTGGGACAATATTAAATGCACCAAGATTCACATTTAGGGGTTCCAGAAGAAGAAGAGAAAAAAAAAAGGGCCTGAAAAAATATTTAAAGAGATTATAGTCAAAAACTTCGCTAATATAGGAAAAGAAATAGTAAACCAACTGCAGGAAAACAGAGAGTCCTATACAGGATAAACTCAAGGAGAAACATGCCAAGACACAGATTAATCAAACTAACAAAAAATAAATACAAAGAATAAATATTAAAAGCAACAAGGGAAAAGAAGCAAATAACATACAGGGTAATCCCCATAAGTTTATCAACTGATTTTTCAGCAGAAACTCTGCAGACAAGGAGTGGCACAATATATTTAAAGTGATGAAAGAGAACAATCTACAATCAAGAATATTCTACCCAGCAAGGCTCTCATTCAGATTTGAAGGAGAAATCAAAAGCTTTATAGACAAGCAAAAGCAAAGAGAATTCAGCACTAGCAAACCAGCTTTACAACAAATGCTAAAAGAACTTCTCTAGGGAGAAAAGAAAAACCCACAACCAGAAATAAGAAAATCACAAATGGGAAAGTTCACTGGTAAAGGCAAATGTATTGTAAAGTCAGGAAATCATCCACACACAAATATAATATCAAAACAAGCAACCATGAGAAGAAGAGAGTACAAATGCAGGAAATGGGAATTGCATTTGAAATTAAGAGACCAACAACTTAAAACAACCTTGTATATATATAGACTGCTATATCCAAACCTCATGGGAAATGCAAACCAAAAACCTACAATAGATACACACACAAAAAAGAAAAAGCTATCCAAAGACAACATTAAAGATGGTCATCAAACCACAAGAGAAGAGAACAAAGGAGGAAGTGAGGCAAAAAGACCTACAAAAACAAACCCAAACAATTTTTTAAAAATGTCAATAAGAACACACATATTGATAATTACCTTAAATATAAATGGATTACATGCTCCAACCAAAAGACACAGACTGACTGAATGGATACAAAAAGAAGACCTGTATGTATGCTGTTTACAAGAGACTCATTTTAGACCTGGAGACACATACAGATTGAAAGTGAGGGGAAGGAAAAATATATTCCGTGCAAATGGAAATCAAAAGAAAGCTGGAGTAGCAGTACTCATATCAGACAAAATAGATCTTAAAATAAAACTCTTACAAGAGACAAGGAAGGATATTACATGATAATCAAGGGATCAATCCAAGAAGAAGATATGACAATTGTAAATATATATGCACCTAACATGGGAGCACATCAATATATAAGGCAAATGTTAACAGTCATAAAAGGGGAAAAGGACAGTAACATAATAATAGTGGGGGAATTTAACATCCCACTTACACCAATGGACATATCATCCAGGGAGAAAATTAGTAAGGAAACACAGGCCTTAAATGACACATTAGACCAGATAGACTCACTTGATATTTATAGAACATTTCATCTGAAGGCAGAATAATACAATTTCTTCTAAACTGCACTTGAACATTCTCCAGGATAGATCACATCTTCAGTCACAAATCAAGCCTTGGTAAGTTTAAGAAAACTGAAATCATATCAAACATCTTTTGTGACCACAATGCTATAAGAGTAGAAATCAATTACAGGACAAAAACTGTAAAAAACACAAACACAAAGAGGCTAAACAATATGTTACTAAACAAGAAACACTTCTTTGAAGAAATCAAAGAGGAAACTAAAAAATATCTAGAGACAAATGAAAACAAATGCATGGTGATCCAAACCTATGTAACACAGCAAAACTGTTCTAAGAAGGAAGTTTATAGCCATACAGTGTTACCACAAAAAATCAAGAAAAATCTCAAATAAACTACCTAAACTTACAACAAAAGCTACAAGAGAAAGAAGAATAAGCAAAACTCAAAATTAGTAGAAGGAAAGAAATCATAATGGTCAGAGCAGAAATAAATGAAATAGAGGCAAATAAAACAATAGCAAAGATCAATAAAACTAAAAGATGGTTCTTTGAGAAGATAAAATTGATAAACCATTAGGCATACTCATAAAGAGAAAGAAAAGGAGAGAACTCAAATCAATAAAATTAGACATGAAAAAGGAAAAGTTACAACAAACATCACCGAAATACAAAGGACCATAAGAGGTTACTACAAGCAACTATATGCCAATAAAATGGGAAACTGGAAGAAATGGGCTAATTCCTAGAAAGGTACAACCTTCCAAAAATGAATCAGGAAAAAATGGAAAATATGAACAGCCCAGCCATAAGTACTGAAATTGAAAATGTGAATAAAAACTCCCAACAAACAAAAGTCCAGGACCAGATGACTTCACAGGCAAATTCTATGAAACATTTAGAGTTAAAACCTATCCTTCTGAAACTCTCCCAAAAATATTGCAGAGGATTGAACACTCCCATGCTCATTCTATGAGGCCACCATCACCCTGATACCAAACCAGACAAAGATACCACAAAAAAAGTAAAGTACAGGCCAATATCACTGATGAACATAGACGTAAAAATCCTCAAGCAAACTGAATCCAACAACACTTTGAAAGTATCATACACCCTAATAAAGTGGGATTTACCCCAGGGATGCAAGGATTCTTCAGTATATGCAAAGCAATCAATATGATACACCACATTAACAAACTGAATTATAAAATCCATATAATCATCTCAGTAGATGCAGAATAGATTTTGACAAAATTCAACACCCATTTATGATAAAAATTCTCCAGGAAGTGTGCATAGAGGAAGCCAACCTCAACATATAAAAGGCCATATACAAAAAACCCACAGCAAACATCATTCTCAATGGTGAAAAACTGAAAACATTTCCTCTAAGATCAGGGACAAGACAAGGGTGTCCACTCTTGCCACTTTTATTCAACATAATTTCACAAGTTCTAGCCACATAATCAGGGAAGAAAAAGAAGTAAAAGTAATCCCAATTGGAAAAGAATTAAAACTATCACTTTTTTTCAGTTGACATGATACTATACATAGAAAATCCTTTAGGATTTTAGGTTAACAGAACACAACTAGTGCTCATCAATGAATTTGATAATGTAGCAAGTTACAAAATTAATACACAGAAATTTCTTGCATGACTATACACTAACAATGAAAGATCAAAAAGAGAAATTAGGGAAACAGTTCCATTTACCATTGCCTAGGAATAAACCTACCTAGAGACAAAAGAACTGTAGGCAGAAAACTATAAGATACTGATGAAAGAAATCAGATGATACAAAAAGATGGAGAGATATACCATGTTTTTCGACTGGAAGAATCAATATTGTCAAAATGACTATACTACCCAAAGCAGTCTACAGATTCAATGCAATCCCTATCAAATTACCAATGGTATTTTTCATAGAATTAGAACAAAAAAAATTAAATTTTTATGGAAACACAAAAGACCTCAAATAGCCAAAGCAATCTTGAGAAAGAGAAATGGAACTGGAAGAATCAGACTCCCTGACTTCAGACTATACTACAAACCTACAGTAATCAAAACAGTATGGTACTGGCATAAAAACAGGAATATAGGTCAATGGAATAGGACAGAAAGTCATATAAACCCAAATAAAGTCAAATAAACCCAAGAACATACGGTTAACTAATGTATGACAAAGGAACAAGATTATACAATGGAGAGAAGACAGTCTTTTCAATAAGTGGTCTTGGGAAAACTGGACAGCTACATGTAAAAGAATTAAATTAGAACATTTTCTAATCCCATACACAAATCTAAACTCAAAATTGATTAAAGACCTAAATGTAAAGCAGATTACTACAAATCTCTAGAGTAAAACACAGGCAGAACACTCTCTGACATAATTCGCAGCAAGATCTTTTGATCCACCTTTTAGAGTACTGAAAATAAAAGCAAAAATAAATAAATGGGATCTAATTAAACTTAAAATCTTTTGCACAGCAAAGGAAACCATAAACAAAACGAAAAGACAACCCAAAGAATGGGAGAAAATATTTGCAGATGAAGCGACCAACAAGGGATTAATCTCCAAAATATACAAACAGCTCATGCAGCTCAATATCAAAAACAGAAGCAACCCAATCAAAAAATGGGTGGAAGACCCCAAATTGAGGAGGTGGTCTCTGAGAGCAAGATTTATGATTTTTCCCCCTTTACCTCTTTTTGTGAAGGTGTATGTGTATGCTTCTCTATAAGATTTTCTCTGTATAGCTTTGCTTCCAACATTTGTCCTAAGGTTCTATCCGTCCCTCTTTTTTTTTTTTTTTTTTCTAAATATTTTTAAATTCAATAACTATATTATAACTTATTTTATTTTTACTGTATCTTCTTTCTTTCTGTCTTTTTTCCTTCTTTCCCTCCTTCCTTCCTTCCTTCCTTCCTCCCTCCCTCCCTCCTTTCTTTCCTTCTTTGCTTCTTTCTTCCTTCTTTCCTTTCCTCCTTTCCTTCTTTCTTTCCTCATACTTCTACTAATTCTCTCTACTTTTTCTCCCTTTTATTCTGAGCCGTGTGGATGAAAGGCTCTTGGTGCTCCAGCCAGGAGTCAGGGCTCTGCCTCTGAGGTAGGAGAGCCAACTTCAGGACACTGGTCAACAAGAGACCTCCCAGCTCCACATAATATTAAACGGTGGAAATCTCCCAGTGACCTCCATCTTAACACCAGCACCCAGCTTCACTCAACGACCAGCAAGCCACAGTGCTAGATAACCTATGCCAAACAACTAGCAAAACAGGAACACAACCCCACCCATTAGCAGAGAGGCTGCCTAAAATCATAATAAGGCCACAGACACCCCAAAACACACCACCAGACGTGAACCTGCCCACTAGAGAGACAAGATCCAGCCTCATCCACCACAACACAGGCACTAGTCCCCTCCACCAGGAAGCCTACACAACCCACTGAAACAACCTTAGCCACTGGAGACAGACATCAAAAACAACGGGAACTACGAACGTGCAGCCTGCAAAAAGGAGACCCCAAACACAGTAAGATAAGCAAAATGAGAAGACAGAAAAACACACAGCAGATGAAGGAGCAAGATAAAAATGCACCAGACCTAACAAATGAAGAGGAAATAGGCAGTCTACCTGAAAAAGAATTCAGAATAATGATAGTAAGGATGATCCGAAATCTTGGAAGTAGAATGGACAAAATGCAAGAAGCAGTTAACAAGGACCTAGAAGAAATAAAGATGAAACAAGCAATGATGAACAACGCAATAAATGAAATTAAAAGTACTCTAGATGGGATCAATAACAGAATAACTGAGGCAGAAGAACGGATAAGTGACCTGGAAGATAAAATAGTGGAAATAACTACTGCAGAGCAGAATAAAGAAAAAAGAATGAAAAGAACTGAGGACAGTCTCAGAGACCTCTGGGACAACATTAAACGCACCAACATTCGAATTATAGGGGTTCCAGAAGAAGAAGAGAAAAAGGAAGGGACTGAGAAAATATTTGAAGAGATTATAGTTGAAAACTTCCCTAATATGGGAAAGGAAATAGTTAATCAAGTCCAGGAAGCACAGAGAGTCCCATACAGGATAAATACAAGGAGAAATACACCAAGACACATATTAATCAAACTGTCAAAAATTAAATACAAAGAAAGCATATTAAAAGCAGCAAGGGAAAAACAGCAAATAACACACAAGGGAATCCCCATAAGGTTAACAGCTGATCTCTCAGCAGAAACCCTACAAGCCAGAAGGGAGTGGCAGGACATACTGAAAGTGATGAAGGAGAAAAACCTGCAACCAAGGCTACTCTACCCAGCAAGGATCTCATTCAGATTTGATGGAGAAATTAAAACCTTTACAGACAAGCAAAAGCTGAGAGAGTTTAGCACCACCAAACCAGCTTTACAGCAAATGCTAAAGGAACTTCTCTAGACAAGGAACACAAGAGAAGGAAAAGACCTATAATAACGAACCCAAAACAATATAGAAAATGGGAATAGGAACATACATATCGATAATTACCTTAAATGTAAATGGACTAAATGCTCCCACCAAAAGACACAGATTGGCTGAATGGATACAAAAACAAGACCCTTATATATGCTGTCTACAAGAGACCCACTTCAGACCTAGAGACACATACAGACTGAAAATAAGGGGATGGAAAAAGATATTCCATGCAAATGGAAACCAAAAGAAAGCTGGAGTAGCAATTCTCATATCAGACAAAATAGACTTTAAAATAAGGACTATTACAAGAGACAAAGAAGGACACTACATAATGATAAAGGGATCGATCCAAGAAGAAGATATAACAATTGTAAATATTTATGCACCCAACATAGGAGCACCTCAATACATAAGGCAAATACTAACAGCCATAAAAGGGGAGATTGACAGTAACACATTCATAGTAGGGGACTTTAACACCCCACTTTCACCCATGGACAGATCATCCAAAATGAAAATAAATAAGGAAACACAAGCTTTAAATGATACATTAAACAAGATGGACTTAATTGATATTTATAGGACACTCCATCCAAAAACAACAGAATACACATTTTTCTCAAGTGCTCATGGAACATTCTCCAGGATAGACCATATCTTGGGTCACAAATCAAGCCTTGGTAAATTTAAGAAAATTGAAATTGTATCAAGTATCTTTTCTGACCACAACGCCATGAGACTAGATATCAATTACAGGAAAAGATCTGTAAAAAATACAAACACATGGAAGCTAAACAATACACTACTTAATAATGAAGTGATCACTGAAGAAATCAAAGAGGAAATAAAAAAATACCTAGAAACAAATGACAATGGAGACACAACGACCCAAAACCTATGGGATGCAGCAAAAGCAGTTCTAAGGGGGAAGTTTATAGCAATACAAGCCCACCTTAAGAAGCAGGAAACATCTCGAATAAACAACCTAACCTTGCACCTCAAGCAATTAGAGAAAGAAGAACAAAAAAACCCCAAAGCTAGCAGAAGGAAAGAAATCATAAAAATCAGATCAGAAATAAATGAAAAAGAAATGAAGGAAACGATAGCAAAGATCAATAAAACTAAAAGCTGGTTCTTTGAGAAGATAAACAAAATAGATAAACCACTAGCCAGACTCATCAAGAAAAAAAGGGAGAAGACTCAAATCAATAGAATTAGAAATGAAAAAGGAGAAGTAACAACTGACACTGCAGAAATAAAAAAAATCATAAGAGATTACTACAAGCAACTCTATGCCAATAAAATGGACAATCTGGAAGAAATGGACAAATTCTTAGAAATGCACAACCTGCCAAGACTGAATCAGGAAGAAATAGAAAATATGGACAGACCAATCACAAGCACTGAAATTGAAACTGTCATTAAAAATCTTCCAACAAACAAAAGCCCAGGACCAGATGGCTTCACAGGTGAATTCTATCAAACGTTTAGAGAAGAGCTAACACCTATCCTTCTCAAACTCTTCCAAAATATAGCAGAGGGAGGAACACTCCCAAATTCCTTCTACGAGGCCACCATCACCTTGATACCAAAACCAGACAAGGATGTCACAAAGAAAGAAAACTACAGGCCAATATCACTGATGAACATAGATGCAAAAATCCTCAACAAAATACTAGCAAACAGAATCCAACAGCACATTAAAAGGATCATACACCATGATCAAGTGGGGTTTATTCCAGGAATGCAAGGATTCTTCAATATACGCAAATCTATCAATGTGATAAACCATATTAACAAATTGAAAGAGAAAAACCATATGATCATCTCAATAGATGCAGAGAAAGCTTTTGATAAAATTCAACACCCATTTATGCTAAAAACCCTGCAGAAAGTAGGCATAGAGGGAACTTTCCTCAACATAATATAGGCCATATATGACAAGCCCACAGCAAACATCATCCTCAATGGTGAAAAACTGAAAGCATTTCCACTAAGATCAGGAACAAGACAAGGTTGCCCACTCTCACCACTCTTATTCAACATAGTTTTGGAAGTTTTAGCCACAGCAATCAGAGAAGAAAAGGAAATAAAAGGAATCCAAATCGGAAAAGAAGAAGTAAAGCTGTCACTGTTTGCAGATGACATGATACTATACATAGAGAATCCTAAAGATGCTACCAGAAAACTACTAGAGCTAATCAATGAATTTGGTAAAGTAGCAGGATACAAAGTTAATGCACAGAAATCTCTGGCATTCCTATATACTAATGATGAAAAATCTGAAAGTGAAATCAAGAAAACACTCCCATTTACCATTGCAACAAAAAGAATAAAATATCTAGGAATAAACCTACCTAAGGAGACGAAAGACCTGTATGCAGAAAATTATAAGACACTGATGAAAGAAATTAAAGATGATACAAATAGATGGAGAGATATACCATGTTCTTGGATGGGAAGAATCAACATTGTGAAAATGACTCTACTACCCAAAGCAATCTACAGATTCAATGCAATCCCTATCAAACTACCACTGGCATTTTTCACAGAACTAGAACAAAAAATTTCACAATTTGTATGGAAACACAAAAGACCCCGAATAGCCAAAGCAATCTTGAGAACGAAAAAAGGAGCTGGAGGAATCAGGCTCCCTGACTTCAGACTATACTACAAAGCTACAGTAATCAAGACAGTATGGTACTGGCACAAAAACAGAAATATAGATCAATGGAACAGGATAGAAAGCCCAGCGATAAACCCACGCACATATGGACACCTTATCTTTGATAAAGGTGGCAGGAATGTACAGTGGAGAAAGGACGGCCTCTTCAATAAATGGTGCTGGGAAAACTGGACAGGTACATGTAAAAGTATGAGATTAGATCACTCCCTAACACCATACACAAAAATAAGCTCAAAATGGATTAAAGACCTAAATGTAAGGCCAGAAACTATCAAACTCTTAGAGGAAAACATAGGCAGAACACTCTATGACATAAATCACAGCAAGATCCTTTCTGACCCACCTCCTAGAGTAATGGAAATAAAAACAAAAATAAACAAATGGGACCTAATGAAACTTCAAAGCTTTTGCACAGCAAAGGAAACCATAATCAAGACCAAAAGACAACCCTCAGAATGGGAGAAAATATTTGCAAATGAAGCAACTGACAAAGGTTTAATCTCCAAAATTTACAAGCAGCTCATGCAGCTCAATAACAAAAAAACAAACAACCCAATCCAAAAATGGGCAGAAGACCTAAATAGACATTTCTCCAAAGAAGATATACAGAATGCCAACAAACACATGAAAGAATGCTCAACATCATTAATCATTAGAGAAATGCAAATCAAAACTACAATGAGATATCATCTCACACCAGTCAGAATGGCCATCATCAAAAAATCTAGAAACAATAAATGCTGGAGAGGGTGTGGAGAAAAGGGAACACTCTTGCACTGCTGGTGGGAATGTGAATTGGTTCAGCCACTATGGAGAACAGTATGGAGGTTCCTTAAAAAACTACAAATAGAATGACCATATGACCCAGCAATCCCACTACTGGGCATATACCCTGAGGAAACCAAAACTCAAAAAGAGTCATGTACCAAAATGTTCATTGCAGCTCTATTTACAATAGCCCGGAGATGGAAACAACCTAAGCGCCCATCATCGGATGAATGGATAAAGAAGATGTGGCACATATATACAATGGAATATTACTCAGCCATAAAAAGAAACGAAATTGAGCTATTTGTAATGAGGTGGATAGACCTAGAGTCTGTCATACAGAGTGAAGTAAGTCAGAAAGAAAAAGACAAATACCGTATGCTAACGCATATATATGGAATTTAAGGGGAAAAAAAAATGTCATGAAGAACCTAGGGGTAAGACAGGAATAAAGACGCAGACCTACTGGAGAACGGACTTGAGGATATGGGGAGGGGGAAGGGTGAGCTTTGACAGGGTGAGAGAGAGTCATGGACATATACACACTAACAAACGTAGTAAGGTAGATAGCTAGGGGGAAGCAGCCGCAAGGCACAGGGATATTAGCTCGGTGCTTTGTGACAGCCTGGAGGGGTGGGATAGGGAGAGTGGGAGGGAGGGAGACGCAAGAGGGAAGACATGTGGGAACATGTGTGTATGTATGGCTGATTCACTTTGTTGTAGGGCAGAAGCTAACACACAATTGTGAAGCAGTTGTACCCCAATAAAGATGTTTAAAAAAAAAAAAAAAATGGGTGGAAGATCTAAACCAACATTTCTACAAAGAAGACATGTAGATGTCCAAAGAGTGCATGAAAAATTGTTCCACATCACTAATTATTACAGAAATGAAAATCAAAACTACAATGAGGTATTACCTCACACTGTTCAGAATGGCCATCATCAAAATATCTACAAATTATAAGTGCTGGAGAGGGTATGGAAGAAATCTATCCCTATTACACTCTTGGTGTGAATGTAAATTGGTACAGCCACTACAGTATGGAGGTTCCTTAAAAAACTAAAAATAGAGGTAATATATGATCCTTCAATCCCACTCCTGGGTATATATCCAGAGAAAACCATAATTTGAAATTATACATGCACCTCAATGTTCATTGCAGCACTATCCATAAGAGCCAGGACATGGAAGCAACCTAAATGTCCATCAACAGTGCAATGGATAAAGATGTGGTATGTATATACAAAGGAATATTACTCAGCCATAAAAAGAAACAAAATAATGTCATTTTCAGCAACATGGATGGACCTAGAGATTGTCATACTGAGTGAAGAAAGTCAGACACGGAAAGACAAATATCATATAATATCACTTATATGTGAAATCTAAAAATTATATATAAATGAACTTAATTTCAAAACTGAAATTGAGTCATAGATGTATCAAACAAATTTATGGTTACCAGGGGGGATTGGGGTAGGGATAAATTTGGAGACTGTGATTGACATATACACATTACTATATATAAAATGGATAAGTAGTGAGGACTTACTGTATAGCACGGGAAACACTTCTCAATACTCTGTAATGATCTATATTGGAAAATATTCTTTAAAAAGTATATATATGTATATGTATAACTGATTCACTTTTCTCTGCAACAGAAACTAACACAACATTTTAAATCAACTATACTCCAATAAATATTATAAAAAATAACTATAGCAACAGAAATTTGTCAGTATTTCATAATACAGAAAGAAGTATAATCTAACTTCAGTTAGATAAACTTGTGTGTGTGAATGTGTGAGTTGTCAATATTTGTGTGCAATTCAAGTTGTTGTTATCAGCTTTAAAGAGATTTCTATAATTATAAAACTGTTGATGTGAGCCCCATGTTAACCATACAAAAAAAGAACATATGCAGTAGACACAAAATTGGAAAAAAATGAATGAAAGCATACCACTATAAAATAAATAATCAAACCACAGAGAAAATAACAGAAGAGAGAAACAAGAGAACTACAAAACAGATGGAAAATAATTAACCAAATGGCAATGGTAGGTCCTTACCTATCAAGTTGGTCTAAACTTCCCAATTGAGTCTTCAAGCGGCTGAATGGATAAAGAAAAAAAATTTTTAAAGATCCAACTATATGTTGTCTATAAGAGATTGTCTTTTACATTTAAGGACATACAGAGGCTGGAAAAGAAGTGGAAAAGATATTCCATGCAAATAATAACTAAAGGAGAACAGAGGTGGCTATTCTTAAAGTCAAAGAAAGTAGACTGTAAGTTAAAACTCTCACAAGAGTCAAAGAAGTTCGTTTGGAAATGATAAAATCGTCAACAGGGAGGTATAAAAAATACATACAGGGAGGTATTGTAAATACATATGCACCTAAAATCAGAGCATATAAATTTATAAAGCAAACATGGAGAGAGAAATATATAACAATAAAATTATTTGATAGACTTCAATACCTTATTTTATAATAAATCATCCAGAGAGAAAATTAATAAGAAAACAGCAGAACTGAAGAACACTATAGAGCAAATATAAATACAGTCATATACAGAGCTTTGTACTCAATAGAAGAAGAATACACATCCATCTCAAGTGCACAAAGAATATTTTCCAAGATAGATCACATGTTAGGAAGTTAGGAAGCAAAACAAGTATTAACAAATTAATATGATTGAAATAAATCCCAGGTATGTTTTCTGACGACAGTGGAATTAAAATAGAAATCAGTAACAGTAAGAAAACACAGAAAACACACAAATACATGGAAACTAAAAAACACACCCTTAAACAAGCATTGGATTAAATAAAAAATGAAAAGGGAATTTAAAAAATATCTTGATACAAATGAAAACAGAAACATAACATTCAAAGTGTATGGGATACAGCAAAAGCAGTACTAAAAGTTTTTATAGTATTAAATGCTTATATTAAAAAAGAAGAAATCTCAAGCACACATAATAACTCTATATCTTAAGGAACTATAAAAAGAACAAACTAAGCTCAAAGTTAGCAGGAAGGAGATAATAAAATAAGAACAGAAATAAAATAAAAACCATAGAAAATCAGCAAAACACAGAGTTGTATGTTTTTTAAACATAAAAAAGTTGGAAATCCTGCCTCTTGTGACAATATGGATGGAGTTTGAGGGCATTATGTTACCTGAAATAAGTGAGATAGAGAATGATAAGTACTGTATGTTCTCACATATATGTGGAATCTAAAATAGTTGAACTCATAGAAGCAAAAAGCAGAGCACTGGTTGCAGGGCCTGCAAGGTGAGGGAAATGGAAAGATGCTGGTCAAAGGGTACAAAGTTTCATTTATGCAAGGTAAATAAGTTTTGGAGCTCTAATGTATAGTGTGGTAACTATAGTTAATGATACTGAATTTATTATTGAAATTTTCTAGAAGTATAGGTCTTGAGTATTCTTTTTGTTTGTTTGTTTTTGGGGTTTTTTTGTATGTTTTTTTTGTTTGTTTTCTTTTAATATCTTTATTGGAGTATAATTGCTTTACAATGGTGTGTTAGTTTCTGCTTTATAACAAAGTGAATCAATTATACATAAACATATGTTCCCGTATTCTTATCACACACACACACACACACACACACACCCCTAAATAATAATTATTGAAGTGATGGATATTGTTTGTTAGCTTGATTGTAGCAATCATTTCACAATGAATACATATATCAAAACATCATTATGCACTCCTTAAACATATACAATATTTGTTAATTATACCCCAATGAAGAAAAATAAAGTTTTGAAACTTTTTAATGGAACGTATGTCAATAATTCCAATAGTTTCCTGCTGATGGTTTATAATGTCTAGTAGCTTATCCTTGTGTTATTTTCAGGACTGGTAAATATTAGATCTCAATTAATAGAAGCTAATAAATTAATAAAAACTAATAAGTAAGACAAGCTAATGATAGCTATTGAATTACAGATATTATTTTTATTTTATTTCCAGGTACTATTGGTGCCATTTAGAAATTAATTAAAAGTAACCTAGACAGCATAATGGAAGTTGCTATAGGTCACACAGCTGATAAGAGGCAAATCAGTTATTAAACCCAGTCAGGCTGCATAAGAACATACATTTGAAAACACTATTCTATGCTTCCCTAGAAAGGTAACTTACCACACTGAGCTATGTAGAGTTCTGTGAATCACCTGGACATACTGTCTGAGCAGCTTTGAATCTGCTGGACTTTTAACAGTTTTTACAATCTGAAAAAGTGGTCAAGTTAATAAATGTGGATTGGACTTTCTAGTCACTTTAACAAGTATGATGTCACCAGAGATTTAACTGGCAGTATAGTTAAAGCTCTAGAACCAAACTACCTGAGTTTGAACCTCAGATTCTTCATTTCTTAGCTACTTCATTTTGATCAATTTGCTTAAACTCTCTGTGACCAGTTGTCTCAGCTTTATTGGAGACAATAAGAGTAGTAAACTCAGATTTCATAGAATTATACCACGCATTTAATTTATAGTCAATACAGTTAAAACAATGCCAGCAACCTAGTAAGCATCAATTTATGAAGGCTATTTACAGTTTATACTCTAGGCAGAAAAATTATCCTAAAATCTTAGTCTCTAGAGCAAGTATTATTCAGTCTTTGCAGAACTCTTTAGAAACGAGCCAATCTCATCTTAGATTGCAATGTTTTTCTGCACATTTTTTAACCCATGAGAAGATTCACAGTGATTTTGGAGGTCCTTTCCATTAATAGCTTTGATCGTATAGTTATAGTTATTCCCTGCCTTCCTCTCATCATGATCAAGTCCACATACATATATATATATATATATATATACATGCATCCAAGCCTAATCCTAATTCTTTAGTGCTCTCTACATCAGTGTAGCCTTTGTCTCATAACACCCTAACCCCCTTCATCACTTACTTTTTCTCTATGTTGTTCATCACTTTCTTATAGAATCTATATTTATGTTGCTTTTTACTTGACTCACTCCACTGGAATATAAGCCACATGAGGTAAAAACAAGATGTAATGGAACAAAGAATAGGGAGAAGCTAAATTTCTTGTAGTAGAATTCACTGTTTACTTATTATTTCTCATACGTTTCTCCTATTCTTACTTGAAATCATTCCTTAGTTTTTATTGTATGGATCACACTTTTTCAAAATTTCTACACTTTCTCATAGCAACAGACCAGAAAAGAATGAGAACTAATTAATATTATAATCTGAGATTCTATATTTGTGTGTCTTCTGTATAGCATGTCAAAATGTGAATCCATTTTAAAACTACGTGCAGGTTTTTAAATACTTAATCAGCAGCACAAAATATTACTATAGAGACATTGTCATATATGCTGTGGAATCGTGCAGCACTTGAGAGTAAGCATACAATAGTCACTGAACTTGGTCCTATAAATCTATCATCCTCAGCAATGCCCCTCTATGTACTATGATTTTCTTTTTAAATGGCCTAGGGGATATTAATACTACCATTGTAAGTTAGAAATGAAGGGACTGAGACTTATAGAAGTTGAATAACATTTATATTTGGATGATGAAAAACAGAAGTTATAAAGTGTCTAAATTTTTTTCTTTTTCTTTGGAAAGCTGTTCACTGAACTTTACTGCAGGTACATACCATTGTGATGACTACAGAAGAAATATTAAGCTATCTCCTTGAACTTAAAAATTTAGTTGTGCTGATGAAGCATCCAGGAATGTTATGGTAAAAACAAGCAAACAAACAAACAAAAAATAATTCAATAGTATAAAGTAAGTATTAAATGATTTTAACAATGCCATAGGAATTTTAAAAAATATTAAAGTACCAATGTGAGCTACAGACAGGCAACATATGTAAGGGAAAATAATATTTGAAGAACTTTGTTTTGTTTTTTTAATTATTTTTAAAGGTTTTATGGACAGGCCACCTTAGATGGCTGTTCTCTTGTTCTCTGTACATCCCCTGCTTGACCAGTGCCTACTTCACCTACACCCTACTCACATGACTGACCTTCTCACATACTTCCCCCAGCCCCAGCTAGTGATTGTTCTAATCTTGAGATCAGAACACCTCCACCATGATAGCTTATCAAAGGCGTAGTGAGGGGCACGTCTCTCTGCTGGTTTCCCTGGTAACTGATAAACGAACCTGATGTCAATTCCTCTTATAACCGGAAACCTCCCCCTACCCCAGGGGCAAAGATGGCTGCTATGTCCTGCCCACTGTCTGCTGCACATGGTGCGGTATCACTCCAGGACCTTTCTTCAGACATGTAAGATCCCTCTATCCATTAAATCACTGATGTCTTTTTTGCTGACTTTGGGCTCTTTCTTTGGTCTTGAAGCTGGGCAAGTACAGGGCTGTAGGACTAGAGTGTACAGCCCAATATAGGTGGAAAACAAAAAACTACTCCAAGTATTTAAATGGGGAAAAAAGAAAACAACACAGGTATTGACACAAAAAGCAATAGAATATGAGAAACCACAGAACGTACTGTTGGACAACACAGAGATTAACAACAGCATGAACTACTAATCACCACAAAGTCGGAATTAATGAAATCAGCTGTATTCTTAAAGTTCAAGGCCTGTAGTTACTTTGAATGTGGGTGCACTGGAGGGAGCTGGAGACACAGAGGAAATGCAGTAGAATCTACCTAAGGCAGAGAAAAGAATAGAACGTGCATGCCTTCTTCTTTCTGTTGTCAGTGACTCCTGTTGTCTGAACCCAGCTGATGTAACTTGATACAGGAGCCCGGGAAACAGATACTGTAGAAGTCAGGCTCTGTGATATAGAACTGGAAAAGTCAAAGAGGTAAATAGGAGTAAAGACTTAGTAGTACATATAAATACTGAAGATCAACATAGGCATCTGAAGGCTGAAGCTGAGCTTTCCTGTTGCATGCCATAGATGAGGAAGTTGGAATTCATCTCCTAGGCAACATGAAGAAAAAAGGGAAAGAAATAAAGAAAAAAATAGGAAAGAAGGAAGGAAGCAAGGAAGCAAGGAAAAAGGAAAGAGAATGGAGGAAGGGAACTGATGGCCAGTGGTGGAAGGACCAGTTAATAATCTCTTGTTAAATTATGAGGGCTGAGAATTACATTGGTGGTAGCAGTGAGAATAATATGGGAGATGTAAAAAATATGTTATAGACATAGAGTGTATGGTTACTAATTGCGTATAGGGAATAAATTACAAGATAATTAGACAATTTCAAGTCTGAGAGATAAATACCTTGTTTCCATAATAGATAAATAAATTGGGTGGAGCATCTCCTTTATTCCAATGTGTTCAAATATGGCTATCATATAATATTAAAGATCATGAATTCCAGAGGCACAGTTCCTATGCCACTTACTAGATTTGTGACTTTGGATAAGTTGCTTAATCATTCTAAGCTTCAATTTCTTTTTTTTTTTTTGTGGTACACGGGCCTCTCACTGTTGTGGCCTCTCCCGTTGCACAGCACAGGCTCCGGACGCACAGGCTCAGCGGCCATGGTTCACAGGCCCAGCCACTCTGTGGCATGTGGGATCTTCCCGGACTGGGGTACGAACCCATGTCTCCTGCATTGGCAGGCGGACCCTCAACCACTGCAACACCAGGGAAGCCCCTAAGCTTCAATTTCTTAATCTGTAAAATTAAAATAATAATATTATCACCTAATGTGATTTTTATGAGAATTAAATGAGTTAATACTTATAAAGTCTCCCTAACACCTAAATATTGTTAAATTTAGGTAGCATCTCTGTGGAGATATTCTATAGGCAATTAAAAATTGTGCTTTGAAGAAAGATTACATAATGAGATATATATTTGGAAGTCAGAAGAAAGGTGTTGGAAAAATCTGTAAGAAAGACGTGATCTTAAGGAGAAAAATTCTGGAGAATCTTTACTAACAGTGTGGCAATACTACTTAGTCAAAATATAAGGAAATAAAGAAAGGGTAGCATTTGAAAGATTGAAGGAAAAATTAAGAAAATAAACACAAAAGTATAACATTTGAAGAATGATGGAGTCATACAAATAGTCAAGTATTACAAGAAATGAGAACTGACACAAGGTGATAGCTTTTGCTAAAAGAGGATTTTTTAAATAAAAATAATAATTTAGAGTCCCAGTTCAGTACAGGGATAGAGCATGGCTGAAGACTACCTGAAGCAGAGAATAATAAACATCCTTTATCGGTAATGCATGATAAGATTAGTAGGATAAGGGCTTCCCTGGTGGCACAGTGGTTGAGAGTCCGCCTGCTGATGCAGGGGATGTGGGTTCGTGCCCCGGTCCAGGAAGATCCCACATGCCACGGAGTGGCTGGGCCCGTGAGCCATGACTGCTGAGCCTGTGCGTCTGGAGCCTGTGCTCCACAACAGGAGAGGCCACAATGAAAGAGAGGACCGCGTACCTCAAAAAAAAAAAAAAAAGTTTAGTAGGATAAGAAGTAAGAAATAAGCCATCCACTTGAATATAAATGCATCTTAAAGTGATAAGCAAATCACTTTAGATGCATGTTGATTCTAACATGCAAATTTAAAGTTAAAATGTGATTGGAACAGGTTTTCTACTTTCTCCTGCAGATTTAAGTACTTTCTTATTCTTGGCCCTCTGTCATTTAAGTTATGTGGTTACACAAACATGATTTGAAGTGTAGCTGTCATCTAGTCTAATTTAGAGTTCTTCCCAAATTACTATGTCCACATTTACATATTTGTGGTCAATATAAAATTCAATTCCTAGCCAAGAGACACTGCAAAGAGTTTAACAGAATTTTTGGAATAGTACTGAAAGTAAAAAAGTAAAATTAGAGAATTTTAGACTTAGGATTTGAAGTTGGTTTAAAAGTTATGGAATGAAATACTCCATAAAACAAGGTGTCCAGCCTTGGATGAAATAATTCTAAGTACTGCATTCTCATAGAAATATACTTTTCTTTTTTCTTCTTTTATCAGTTGTAATGTTCATAATTTGTAATTGCACATATTTGTAAAATAAAATTTTAAAGACATAAGTATAAGATTAAAAACAATATCCTCTTTTCTTCAAGCTCCCTTCTCAAAATAAATAACTTTCAACTTTCTAGTTATTTCATCTAGAATTAATCTCCCTAAACCTGCATGATAAAAACTGCTATATTTTAATCATAAGTAATAGAGATCATTAAATATATGTTATATTAGATAAAGACTGTAGCACACTTAAACCACTTTCCTCCTCCTCTCCATTCTTCAAATATAGCTATCTCACATTTTTCTTTAAATCTATTATTCTGCTTATGAAAATATTGTTCTATACCAAGATAAGCAATATATTTGAATTACACTTCCATTTTTGTAAAACTTTCTCTTTTACTCAAATACCTGATTGAACTTTTCATTTGCATAACTTTTTTTGAATTTATACTAAAATATTTCCAACCTTCTGAAAGCTCTGTAATATACTTATAAATTTCCACATGTTTAATCCCATTAGATAACTGAAAAGTTCATTTTCCTTATTGGACATAAAAAAGGAAAATGAACAGTTGTTCTTTCTCCTACACTGCTGTAACTCTAGGGTTTCCTTGTATGGTCATTATAGGAATTCCCTCAATGACCCAAAGCTCCATGCCACACAGACATATTTCTTCTTGTGTTAGGTCCATTGCCTCCATCACAAGTATCTTTCCTGTTTTCTACCTTGAAATATCCTGAGAAAGGACACATATCAGGAAAATTTGTTGAGACTGCTCTTCTGAGTATATTTTTCTACATGCTTTATGCTTGATGAATAATTTATCTGAGTATCAATTTCTAAATTGAAATTTATTTTACTTCATAAAATTAAGGAATTACATCACTGAATTTTAGCTTCCAGTACTAGTGTTCAGAAACTTAATACAATTTATATTTTAAATCTTACTTCACTGTGACCTGATTTTGGTTTGTCACTTCTTACAAGGAGCTTTTAGTATGTATTATTTTTCCCTGATTTTCTAAAATATTACACTATATGTCCTCGTATGGACCTATAACTTAGTTGGGCAATAGATTATCCCTTTCATCTGGATACTTATGACACTCAATTATAAATGTTTTTTATTATTTCTCTGAACATTTTCTTGCTACTCTCATCCCAATCCAGTCACTGCCTTCTCAGCAAAATAATTGTTTTAGCTGAATATTGAACTGTCATGACTGCTCCTCTAATTTCCTTATCATTTTCATCTATTGTCTTTGTCTTTCTGTTCTAAATTTTAAGAGATTTATATAACTTTAACTTACACATTTTTATTTGTCTATTTCTATTAATTTTATGTATCACACGTTTAACATCTAATATTTATAATATTCTCTGACTTTTCTTATTATTAGCATAGATACAATGTATTTCCTTACCTCTGAGGATAAGATTCTGAGGTTTCTTTTAGGTTGGTGGTGTTCCTTAATCATTTTGCCAACATGCTTATTTAAAAGTGAGATATTGGGCTTTCCTGGTGGCGCAGTGGTTGAGAGTCGGCCTGCTGATGCGGGGGACGCGGGTTCGTGCCCCGGTCCGGGAGGATTCTGTGTGCTGCGGAGCAGCTGGGCCCGTGAGCCGTGCCAGCTGGGCCTGTGCGTCCGGAGCCTGTGCTTGGCAATGGGAGAGGCCACAACAGTGAGAGGCTCGCATACCGCAAAAGAAATAAATAAAAAATAAATAAAAGTGAGACATTAATGTGCTGATTGGACCATCTGTGTACATTGTGGACATCTCTATATCTTATCATCAGTCACACCAGGTAGCTAGCGAGTTCCCCCCCCCACCCCGCAAAATATCAGTGCATGCAAGTAATTCAGCTGCTTCAGAGAAAGATTCCCTAATCCCTTGTTAAGGACTTTAAACTGTCTGTCTAAACTCTGGAGTTGTGATGGAAGGTTAAAAGAGTTTGGAAGTTGTGCTATGAGCATTAAGTGCAGCAGGTCTAATGGGCAAAGCTATGTTACTGAAATAAGAAGTGTACTTGGGTGTCTCCGATCCTTGGTCAAAACATAAAACATACTGATTTAGAGTGTAACTTTTTAACCATGCATGCGAAGCAAGTTTCTGGACTATTGATACCAGTGATAACAGTGTTGATCTCAACACTGTTTATTGATAACTCTAATATTGACAATTTGTAGCCGGTTTTGCTAAGATTGGAAGAAGGCTATGCCATTAGGGCTAGTTATATGTTGAGAGTATGCCTATATGAACATCTGAGTGTAAGAAACCACAGTTGAGACTCTCGAGCTTCCTCATGCTGAGGTGTTTTGTGCATGTGTTGGTGGTTTCTGATTTGAAATAGAAAGCATATCCTGTATGACACCTACAGAGACATAACAATTCCAACTAGCGATTATGATGCAGGTCCTTACAATAATTTTGTCACTATATTGTATCACTTATTAGTAACAATGTTAGATTTGTATGCATTGCTATTTTGAGCCCTGTAAGCTTTTTTTTCCCCCACAGTTGGGCTTCTCTAACTGCCACTGTTACTGTTTAAGCCCTCTTTTAAGTTATTTATATTCCGTAAATCCCCAGTTTAGTCTGATTCCTCATCTAGACTTTTTGCTATTACTTGTGTTCCTGTGACTTCAGTCTCTGGCTAAATATATTCATAGAGTACACCTTCTAGTTTCTGTGGGAATGGTTTAGTTTTGGGATATAGTAATTTGTCAGGCTTATCATACTGACTTTCAATCAGGTCCTTGTTTTAAAACACTGGCTGCTTTAATTTAACTTTTTCCCTTACATGCTTTTAATTCCTGACTCTCATGGATTTGATGGGGGAAGCAGCTTACTCTTCCTGGTTTTTCTGATAAGTCATTTTTGATTTTTAGTCTACTCTCTAATTTTATTTATCTTAGTAATTTTGTTTAAAATGGAGTCTGTGCTTTTTGTTCTTGTTTTTTCTTCTGAATATGTGTGGGGCGTGGCAATTTCTGTAGCTACCTCCAAGCTAGAAGACTCAAAGATAGAGTTTTCATGACTGGAGCTAATCAATCTAGACTTGAGCTAATCACAGAGGTAGATATACCCCCTGGGGAAAAAGCCAAAAGAAAGTTAAGAAATTTTTTTTAAAGTTAGACTTTTGTTTCAAACCCAAAGGCAAAATTCCCCATTGGAAATTCTGAGTGTGTGTGTGTGTGTGTGTGTGTGTGTTGATGTGGGAAAGAGTGTGGGTGTTCACGTTTTCTTCAGTAATCCACACCCAAACATTTGTACATTAGGAAAAGAGAAGAAAAAAACATAAGAATATTTAAGCATGTCAGTAAAAAGACAGGGAGATGATGGCCATGCTTTCTTCCATGTGACAAAATGCTTTGGCCCATTTTAATAGTTTTATACATGTGTTAAAAAGAAACAAACGAAAAATATTTCATATACTAAATTATTCAGTTCAACTAATTATTGTGACGTACAAATCAATGTGACTCAGTCAGTGATCTGCAAAATAAAAATATGCTTGAGTATATGTTCCAACTCACTAGGAGTGAGCAGTTAGATAGGAAAAAATGGCAAAGAGCTTTCTTTACTTCATCTTTTCATTGGCAGCCAAGTTAATCTTCACGGACTTGTAATTGTGCCAAAATATGTCTTCTTGGAAATTTTATCCATTCATTCTATGACCTTTGCACTCTTCAACTTAAACTCTCTTCCCTAATAAAACAGAGATATTACCTAATCTCTACTGTAGACATAATGCACCATGTGTTAGGTATTCTTATTTTGAGACAGTTGGTTATTCCCTTATTTTCTTAATCACTTTCTTGGAACTTGCTCAAAATTCTTGATGCCTTTTAAAATTCTGAAATCTAGGATATCATATTGGCTGTTATGTATCAAATGTAGTCAAGATAAAGCCTTCTGTAATAGGCATTTGGGGAGGAAATAATTAAGAGAAGATCTGTAACTAATCTTCTTCCTCCTATATTGGCCTGTATCAGACCTTCCTGTGAGCACTTTTTGGAATTTACCAACAAGAAGATGACTGTGGAAATTCTTATGCTAGATTGGTTTTAGCAAAATACCTGGTCTGCCTAGACTGCTTATCAAAAATAAATCTGAAATGTGTAAAGTAATGAAGCTCAACTGGTTGGAAATGGAAATAAGTCACTTAGATTTTCTTCCTGCATAAAACAAATGGAGTATAAAAACGAAGACATTTCAGGCTCCTCAGAGCTATGTGGTATCACATCCAGAGTCTGCAACAGTTCTCATACTCAGAAACCAAAATGGGTTCCAATACCGACTGAAGACTTAGCAGAGAGCAGAATCTGATTGTTTAGGCTATTCTGGAGATGTTGCTGTGTTAAAACCTGTTTGATCTTTATTGTATTTATTTATTTTTATTGTATACATAAGTAATCATTAGTCACTATTATCCAGTAGTGCTAGAAAAGATTCGTGATTAGTATTTAGTACTTATCCCCCTGCATATTGTATGATGTAAAACTGATTATTGAATCATTATTAACACTAAATTTAGACAAGGATATTAGTGTTCTACTGCAGGTCCTTAACTTTAATTTTATATATCTAACATTATTTGAAGGGATTTCCAACAGATAAAGGAAGTGTATTTAAATTTGGAAAGAAATCCATTTACAGGTATGGGTTTAAAAGACTATGCAAAGAATTTTGCAAGTGCTATAACTAGTGTTTGCACAGGTAAGTTAAACTGAGTTTCAGAAATAAAAACTATATTAAAAAATTTTTTTCAGGGTAAAAACCCAGATTTGTAGTGTTTCCATGGTGAACACACCTCACCATGTCTGCATAAAGCTGTGTTTTAATAAATGACTTTAAAATTCCTGAGTATTTAAAGATCTACTTTCAGGACCCAATAGAGTCAACACACCACTGGCTCAAGTTTGAGCAGGAAATTGTGAGATAAGCTTTGACAGTGTTTTTTTTTTTTTAATGTCTGAAATTTTGATTCTAGAAATATATACAGAACTATACATTTGTCACTAATTTTCATTATTGTGATTTTGGCAGGGATGTGCTGAGGAAGTGTGGTTATTTTTTCTCACTACATAAAATAGTTCACTTTCTTATTTTAAAGAATTAAATTTTTCTTTTAAATTTTTGCCTGTGAGCACAGTGTTGACTCATTTAAACTGTTGAATGTCCAGTTTATGCATACTTTTGATCATTTGATCAATTCCTATATGCTAATATTAACTAATTTTGTCTCAACTGTACTTTTACAATTATCAAAATTATTTCCCATTCTATACTTAATTTTATAAAAACACATCTAAGCAAACTAAAAATAAATATACTTCTAAAGTCAATAAAATAACTATATAATAAATGTAAGTAATAATATATATACCATATTTATTATTTAAATGTATAAAAATTAAACTATATAATATGATAAATATCAAGTTATGTGTGAGATATTTAACTGTCATAAATGCTCTAA
The DNA here is from genome assembly GCF_059928025.1 of Delphinapterus leucas. NCBI lineage: Eukaryota > Metazoa > Chordata > Mammalia > Artiodactyla > Monodontidae > Delphinapterus > Delphinapterus leucas. The sequence continues at coordinate 37,893,814 of NC_143146.1, read as the reverse complement.
ATATGTTTTGCATTTGTTTTATATAAGTTATACCATACTATGGATATCATTCTGTTAATTCCTTTTTAAATTTCTATAGTTTTGTTGCTGGGGGATTTATTCAAGTGGCTACATATAATTCTAGTTTACTCAACTTGTAGACATGTATATTTTTTCCAATGTTTTGCTCTCACAAGCAAGTCTCAATAACTACTTCTGCACCTGGACAGTCTTTCTTTCAAGGAGTGAAATTGAATTAGTGGAATAATTAAGATTTAGGGCTTACATGTTTTTCACTTTCTTGGGTTTTTTCCAAATTTTTCTCCAAATGTCATGCATCAATTTATACTCTACCACCAGTGTATAAGAATGTTCTTTGCTTCACATCCTTGCTAATGTTTAGAATTGTAAGACTTAAATTTTGTTATTCTCATGTGAAAAACCCATGTGAAATGGATTTTTACTATCTATTTTACTTCAGGCTTCAAGATTTATGTTTTGTGATAACAATTATTGCTTTTGACAGTTATTTTCCATTTTCTTCTTTCCAGGCACATGATAAATCTGTATTTCCTGGCTTATTTATTGTTATCTGTTTCCTTGTACTGGAAAATAAGTGCTTATAGCAGAAGTGAATGTGTGTCAGTTCTGGTCTAGATCATTTACTTGTCTATGCAATTCTCCATTTCTATATGGTAAAGCAAACAGGAGCATTTGGTATGGCAACCGCTCCATCAGATTGGGTTCTGTGTGACTATGCTCAACAGATGCCCTTGAAAAAAGATATGATTGTAAAATAAGTGTTTGTTGTTTTAAGTCATTGAGATTTTACAATTGTTTGTTACCATAAGAAAATACAGACTTTCTTTACTGTTTTTCAAAATACAAGGATTTTAATCAAACCATCCATACTATATAGCCTACAAAAATCTTTGACCTACATTGTCTTAAAGTCCCCGAACAATAGCTCAGTAAATCAGATACTATTATGATTTTACATGTATGAACATTGAGACATAATGAAGTTATCATTGCCTCAAAGTAACATTGAATTTAGCAACTACAATTCAAAAATCAACCTTTTGCATCCAAGTCCTATTCTGTCTTGTATTATAGCATGATGCCTTTTCCCCAGAATTGCTACTTAGTTATCCTAAAACCCAAAGCCTTGTAAAAGGCTTTTAAAATAGTTATGATTTTCATACTTTTTTTTTAAATTTTACATAAAATAACTTAACGATGCCTTTTAATTATCAGTAGGATTTTAATTTCTAATATAGATGTATTTCTTCAGGAATATTTGGAAAAGGTGTTTCACTTTACTTTACAGTACTGTTAGATTTAAGACCATCTAGAATACTAATAAAAGCAAAAAAAAAAAAAAAGCCTTCTGCTTTGGACTAGGGTATTAATCAGTATTTGCCAGTGTTACAGTATCTCCCTGAGTATTTCAATCAATTTGACAAATTCAAGTGCTGAGCTCCTATTATGAGCAATGGTGAATTTAGCAGAAATCAACTGCTAAATGTTTCTCTCAGGTTGTGCCTGCCTCATAAAGTGATAAAAATAATTATAAACCAAGTAAACTTGACATGCTGCTCAAGTCATTGAGAGGATAACTATAGAGGCCAATAATGTCATTTTCACAGTTATATTTTACATTATAACCACATATTGAGGGAAAAAAAACCCACAGCCTTTTGCTACATAGCAGCCTCCAAGAGCTCGTGGCTTAATTAATATTTTTCGAGATGGGTAATATCTGAAAGACTTTGTAATTAGGATAAAAATTATTTTGTAACATTTGTGAGAGCATGAAAATAGAACAAAAATTGTTGCTTGATATTTGGATTTTGTAATCCTTTTTAGTGAGAGAATGATTTTGTACCAAATAATATTTATTTGTCTTTCATTCATGTGTTTTCTCATTAAAAATAGGAAATATACAAGGCTAACTTTTTTAGTTCTGTTTTTTCCATGAATGAAGCTTTCTATCACTTTCACATACTGCCATTGAAACTATTGTGACAGGATTTCATCTCCTAACTTAACTCATAGTTTATTTCCATCCTTCTGAATCATGAGTGCTACCTTCTAACTCTTTGAGTCTGGAATACTAGATTAACCTCGTCTGCCTTTTTATAAGTAAAAAGAAATGTATTACATTAGCTAGAAAAAATATTGTGGTATCATTTTAGCCACTACTACTATTCATTTTGAACACTTTATTCCATGTAATTATATACATTTTCTGTTGATTAAGAGATTTTTAGAGTAGAGTTCATAGCAAGATTGAGGACAAAGTACAGAGATTTCCCATATACTCCCTGCTGGTACATTATCCATGTGTCCTACATAATTGATATATTTGTAACAATTGATGAACTTTCACTGACACATCACTATCACCCAAAGGCCATAGTTTATAGTATGGCTCACTCTTGCTGTTGTACATTCTATGGGTTTGGAAAAATGTATAATGACATGTATCAATCACTATAGTATCATATAGAGAAGTTTCACTGCCCTAAAAGTCTGTGCTCTATTTATCCCTCCCCTCCTCTACCCCTGGCAATCACTGATCTTTTCACTGATTCCATAGTTTTGCCTTTACCAGAATGTCATATAGTTGGAATCAGATGACATGTAGCCTTGTCAGACTACTTTCTTTCACTTAGTAATTTGCATTTAAGTTTTCTTCAAGAAAAAAGAAAGACATGGCATGACAGCTCATTTCTATTGCTGAATATTCCATTCTCTTGATGTACCATAGTTTATCCATTCTCGTACTAAAGGACATCTTGGTTACTTCCAAGTTTTGGCAGTTATAAATAAAGCATTCATGTACAAGTTCTGAGCTGAACATAAATTGAGTAAATATCAAGGAACATAACTGAATCTATGGTAAGATTATGCTTAGTTTCTGTAAGAAACAAACAAAAAAAACCTTTCAAAGTGACTGTACCATCTTGTATTCCCATTAGCAATGAATAAGAGTTCCTGCTGCCCAAAATCCTCACCAGCATCTGGTGTTGTCAGTGTTATAGATTTTGCCCATTCTAATAGGTATGTAGTGGAGTTAACACTGTTGTTTTTAAATTGCTTTGCCCTGAAGAAATATGATGTGGAGCATCTTTTCAAACACTTATTTGTCATTTGTATATCTTCTTTGATAAGGTGTCTGTTAAGGTCTTTGACATTTTTAATTGGGTTGTTTGTTTTCTTATTGTTGAGTTTTAAGAGTTCTTTGCATATTTTGTTAGCAGTTCTTTATCAGATGTCTTTTGCAAATATTTTCTCTGTCTGTTGCTTGTCTTCTCATTCTCTTGAAATTGTCTTTCACAGAGCAGAAGTTTTTAATTTTAATGAAACCCAGTATCAATTACAGTACTTATTTCATGAATCATGCCTTTGGTGATATATCTAAAATATCATCACCAGGCCCAAAGTATTCTAGGTTTTCTTGTTATCTCCTGGAAATATTACAGTTTGATGTTTTACATTTAGGTCTATGATCCATTTTGAATTATTTTTTGTGATGAATATCTTGTACAGATTCTTTTTTCTTTTCAAAATGAATGTCCAGTAGATGTCCAGTTGTTCCAGCACCATTTGTTGAAGAGAGCTTGCTCCATTGTTTTGCCTTTGCTCATTAGTGAAAAGTTGACTATATGTGGGTCTATTTCTGGGTTCCCTATTCTGTTCCATTGATCTACTTGTCTGTTCTTTCACCAGTACCACACAGTCTTGGTTGCTGTAGCTTTATACTAAGTCTTGATACCAGATACCACCGTGTCAGTTCTCCAACTTGTTTTTGTTCAATATTGAGATAACTATTCTGAGTCTTTTGCCTGCTACTTCCTTTTTGATTATTTTTGAAGGTAGTGAGATAGTCTAAAACTAGTTATTAGTATGTTATTTGTATAAATCTAGTGGATTTGATAAAATATTGGAAGTTTTACATATGCCCTTAGTTTACATAAAATATCAGGAAATTGGAGGTGCAAAGGGAAATTGAGAATGAAAATTATCATGGATGTGAATCAAAATAAGCTTAATTTTCCAGAAAAATATAGGGGCAAGAAGATTAATTTTGATATTGTAAAATAATTTTATGGAAGCAAATTAAGAAAGTACATATAAAATCAGAGGAATACACAATTTTAATAGAAAATAATTTATAATATAGTTAATTTAAATATAACACTTCTAAAACAATTATGTCAAAAGATTAAAACAATTTCAATGTCATTGTGTCCCTGTGCTCTCTTGCTATAAAATGTTAGCAACAATTATTATATCACCATCTGTATTTGATACCAAAATTGAATTATAACTGCCTTGAAACACCTAAAATTTTAATTAATATTACCTTGGAATCTTTAACTAGAGAATTAAGCAAAAACTTTCTTAGGTCACCTATAAAATCCATTATTGTAGGAAATTGCCTACATAATTTAACACTAAATAACCAACCAGTTTTGCCAGTGTAGTTAAGCTTCATAAGAATTTATGAAAGCATATTTGATTAAATTCGTTGATTATTAAGTTGACAAATCATTTTATTCAAAGTATTTGATAAGTTCATATAGACATAGTCTATAGTCAGCTTATTTTCTAATGTGCAAAAATAAGAGAAGTCAGAGAAGAGATGAACTGCATAAGTCTAAGGTATTATATTTTAGTAAACATATATTAGCTTGGCACCTTTTACTGTAGCTCTTTAGTTACTAATCAAAGCTCTTTTATGACTAGCTATTCCACTATTCACTTTTTCATTTATGAGTAACTTATACAAATAATGGCTTTTTAAAAACAACAAATTCAGAAGATACTGTGAATTAGGTCAATGCCATCTTTAAGTTACCTTGATATTATTTTTATTAGTGACATGAAGAAGGGATCTGTAGTTCTTTCGTAGAGGCTCTGACATTTATCAAAGAGCATAATGATAATTTTATATAATATTAAAGTTCAAATTCTTAAATTTAGTAATTTTTTAAAAAGTTGGCTACACTGACCACTGCACATCCATAGTAAATATAAGTTAAACATCTTAAAATTAATATTCATGAATTTATTATGTCCTTTATCTCAGTGATAGCTAAAAAATAAACTTTAAAATACCCTTGTCTTTCTTTTTTTTTTCTTTTCTTGCGGTACGCGGGCCTCTCACTGTTGTGGCCTCTCCCGTTGCGGAGCACAGGCTCCAGATGTGCAGGCTCAGTGGCCATGGCTCATGGATCTTCCCAGACTGGGGCACGAACCCATGTCCCCTGCATCGGCAGGCGGACTCTCAACCACTGTGCCACCAGGGAAGCCCACCCTTGTCTTTCTTATTGAATACATGTAGAATTTCTATGAAACATTTCAGTTTACAAGTTTTATTTCATTGATTTAATATAACAAGATGGGTAAAATATTTTAACTCATCAACAGAATTTATCAGAGAAAATGTTGTTTCGTTGGGAAATTCTTTCACAAATTTTTGGGATTAGAACATAAGCCTTCCAGGGCCTGAGATCCATTGTTACCAAGATATCCAAGTAAGGGTAGAATTGCTCTTAATATAATGGAAATTATATATGCACTCTGTATGATTTATGTGTGTGGGTGAAATAACATTGGGAGTGTAACAAGCAAAGATGAGCAAGATAGTAACAAGCCATGCTCTTTACTATGACTCTAACCCAAACATTTAAAATTAGGAGAACTTTGAAAACCTTCAACATTTTGGAATTATTATAATTTGTGCATATATGTGTGAGTGGATACATACAGATAAAAGGTCTAAGTTTCACTTCTAAGGATGTCATGCATAGGAGTTTTGAACACACATTACTACTGCCTGATGGAGCAAATATAAATCAAGTTTATTTGGGAAAAATATGTACAAGTAAAGGAGTTTCAGGGCACGTACTCTTTTCCAACTTATATCATTCCACAGCACAAGCCAGGCATAAGTGCTCTATTTGGGCCATGGTCAATGTTCCAAGAGAGAGCAAAACCTACTCCATACTATGGCACATGTTTATAGAATTATAGGGTATCATAAAATGGGTTGGAAACACCTATGTTCTCAAATTAACAAGAAATTTATCAAGGAATTCTTGGGCTCAGGAATTACTCTAGAGGCTGTGTATACTGAGGGAGAAGGTACACAAATGAGGGCCCTGGGAAAAGCCTTGCTACCAGGAATGAAGACACCATAGTAAGGTCTTGTCTTTCTGCCAGCAGACACATTTCAGTTGACTACAGATAACAAGAAAATGCATGTGATTTGACATGATGAGTGTTACTTCCAGGCTGAAGCATTTCACTAGTGGTCATCCTGTGGACAATTCAGGAGAATGGGCTCTTCAAACAGAATGGCTAATTGGGAAGAAGCATTGTTTGTGCATAACTAAGGTGAGTATATTCCTCCTGGTCACCTGAGTTGGGTATATAGCATGAATGAGAAATAAGCTAATGTTATTTTAAACCACTGAAATCAGGGCATCATTAGCCAATTTAGCAAAAAAGGTTTAAATTAAATAATAAAGACACTTAAATATATATTATAATATATCAAATAAACATTAAAACTCCATGACTTAATCCATCCTCCAGTTTTAGTTGACTTACAATATTATATTAGTTTCAGGTATACAATATAGTGATTCAATATTTTTAGAGATTATACACCAACAATGTTATATTATTGACTATATCCCCTGTACTGTACATTACTTCCCTGTGACATTTTATAGCCGATAGTATGTACCTTAATCTCATTCACCTGTTTTGCCCATCCTCCTACTCCCTTACCCTCTGACAACCACTAGTTTGTTTTCTGTGAGTTTGTTTCTGTTTTGGTATATTCATTCATTTGTTTTGGTTTTAGATTCCACATATAAGTGAAATCATACAGTATTTGTCTGATTTATTTCATTAAGCATAATACCCTCCAGGTCTATCCAAGTTGTAAGAAATGGCAAGACTTTATTCTTTTGATGGCTGAGTGATGTTCCATATATGCCACACTTCTTTATCCATTCATCTCTCAATTGAAACACTTAGGTTGCTTCCATATCTTGGCTATTGTAAACAATACTGCAATAAACAATATGGAAATTCCTCCAAAAATTAAAGATAGATCTACCACATGGTCCAGCAATTCCATTCCTGGATATTTAGTCAAAGAAAATGAAAACACTAATTAAAATAAAAAATACGCCCCTCAACATCTTGCATTCAAATGATTGTCAGTATTTTACCCAATTGGAAATGTGAGTATGGATACCTTGAAAAATACTTTATCTGAGGCACCACTGATTAATAATAAGATCTTATATGAGGCAAAGCAGGATTACTGGATCCAGTCCTTGCTTCACTGAGTAGAAGAAATAGAGGAGGAGGCACTTAGTAACAAACAATTTCACTTTAATATACAAATTTACTTATCTGTGCATAAGCCTAAATACTTACAGCACAGACATTTTGCTAATAATCAGTCATTTTTTGCAATAGCCCTTCTAAAAGCAATATAAAGCTGGTTGCTGATTGTACTATAAACTGTTTCATGTATTCAAGTAATTGATTAAGACAGGTAATTGATGTTGCTGAGAAACTTCTTAAGTATGTAGATGACACTTGTGCTTATAATCTACTTGTCCCAGATTCCAGGAATCATCTTTTTTTTTTTTCAAAAGATCATGAGCTAAGCAAGTTTTAAAAGGCTGCTTTTTTAATATTTGTTTCTGATCTGCCTTGCACAGAGTCATATAATTCTATAAGTGAATTTGTAACACATACCTATTTTTTCTGAAGATTAAATAGATTATACTCCCCATATTCTACTATGTAGGAACCTGATTATTCTGTAGTATCATTTAGTGTTTGGCATAATGGTAAAAGTGAGAAAAATTATGCAGTCAATGAAAGAAGAATATAAAATAAAGGTGGAAAAAAAACGAGAAGAATCTCTTAGGAAGGAACTGTTGAAAGCATATTAGATTTATATATTAAATATGTTACTCAAGTTTCTTAAACATGCTGATGAACTTTGACAGGAAGCACCTCAGTTCTATATTTCACCTTGCTTTCACAGAGTCACAACGATTGTTAATGGAGTGAAGTTTTAAAAATCAGGGACTAAATCTTCCATTAGTTTTTCACAACTATAAGACATATTTAAGGACAAGAGAGATTTTCAGGAAGTTCTACTTTTCTTTTTTTATCAGAACTTTATTGGAGCATATCCATGGGAAATGTAATCAATTCAACAACTAAGAGAATCAGCTCTAAGATAAAATATATTTAAATGTGTTGTGCAAAAGTAAGAAAGATACAAAATAAAGAATTATCTGATGTTAGGATGATGAGTCTATGGCAGCTTCAAAAATGTAATGTTAAATATTTTGCTGACAGAAAATACTTTGCCATATGAAGCTATGATTTTATTACACTTAGATCCATATCTATGAATTTATTTAGACATCTCCATAAAAGAATACAGAGTAGACAGACATGGGTTTGAATAATTTGGAAGAGGAATTAACTTTTACATTTTTATATTTATGTAAACTTTAGATTAATTGATTGTATTTATAGTTAAAATAAATTTATATCTAGAACCTCACTTTGAATTTATAGTCATTCTCTAATTTATCCAAATAATAAACAATTGTGCATATATTATATACCAGTCACTTTTTTAGGAAATGGAATCCCAAAACAAATAATGCTCATTGTTATGAGATAGGCTAGGACCTGGGACCTGGGACCCTTTACTGGCATGCTTGCACCTGGACAAACATCTCAAACAACAGAATACAAAACAACTATAAGGAACTAACAATAACTGCATGCATGCACAGTTGGGGCAAAGTATGAACAATAAGATGCAAAAAAGCCAAAACCCAACTGCCACTTCTGAGGTGCTAGCAGCAAAACAGGGTACCATGTATAATCCTTGCACACAGCACCACCAAGGGGCTGGGCAGACCACCTAAGCCACTCCTTCATCCTGACCCACTGATCCACCCCCACTCTCACCCTGTTTAAGGAACAAGCTCGCTTCCCCTTGGGGAGCAAGCAAGGCCATCTGTTACTTGTTCTCACTCCCTCATGCTGCACTGCAAGTCCCCCAAAGCCTTGCCTGAATTTCTCATGTGACCTCTTATCAATTTCTGTTTATTAAAGTGTCCAGGAAGCTGGGTGGGTAACAATTATGGAGTGAATTTTTTTCCCTAAAAGAATATATGTTGTAGTTATAATCCCAATCCCTCAGGATATAGGGTTTTTCAGACTTAGCCAAGTTAAGATGAGGTCATTATGGTGGATCCTAACCCAACATAACTAGTTTCCTTATTAAAAGGGAAAATTTGGGCACCGACACACAGAGGGAAGATGATGTAAAAAGACAGAAGGAGAATGTCATGTGAAGATGGAAAATTGGTTTGGTGCACCTAGAAACCAGGAAACACCAAAGATTGCTAATGTGAATGGAAAAGGTTGCCTGCTATGTCAGTAAACAAAGGATGTTGCAGCCATCAAGCCATCACATTACAGCCGCCTCTGATGGTGGGCCCTGATGGAAATCAGGATGGTAATAGGACGCCTGCCATCAAGCCATCAGCCACTGAAGCCCCAACAGTTCATCCTGAGGAGACTCAGGATGGGAAAACACAGGATACTAGCCCCAGATAGCTGAAGTACATATCAAAGGAATGATTTCAATGAGCCCATAAGTTTACATCTTCCTATACATATTGTAGAAAAGCACTAAATTCATTAACTTTAGAAGTCTGGTTTTCTTTAATTAACAGTTATCTTTTGATATTCTGATTACCTGTTTTTTGTGACAAAACTTCTATATATCCTGGCTCCTCCCTTACTTCTTTGACGGACCAGTCCCTTAGAGCAAAGAGGCTGTCTCCTGGGCTTGAAATCCTCAGAAAGTCCTCCAAATAAAACATAATTCTCATATTTTAGGTTGTACATTTTTTTTCAGCTGACACTAGCAAACCACCAGAAACTAGGAAAAGGCAAAGAAAGACCCCTACAGTTTCCAGAGAGCTCTGCCAACACCTTGATTTTAGACTTCTGAGCCCCAGAACTGTGAGTCAATAAAAAATTTCTGTTTTTTTCTTGTTTTTTTTTTGTTTTTTTTTAAGCTACTGAATGTGTGGTACTCTGTTATGGCAGCCCTAGTATACTAATACACTCAAGGTCTGCATTCAGATTTAATAGGAAAACAAACCTATAGAAACACTTGCTATGAATGTTTACAAATTTCATGATAGATATTGAAGTAACAATGTGCTATACTATTAAATTTTTTATGATAGTTACAGTAACGATCTTACATTTTGTCCTCAGCAAAGACCTATTTATGCAATAAATATGTGTTAAATTATTAATTATCTGAACACAGTGGTTAATTCTACCTGAAGGTAGGGATAGCCAACATTTAAATTGTACTTATCAGGAGACATTTTCAAGATTGGCAATGGAGAAATGCCTTATATCACTTCATTGGTGAAAAAGAACCCCAGTTCCATTCAAGATATCTCAAGAGAGAATCTGACTCCATATATAAAAACCAAGCATTAAAAAAGAAACAGTGAAGCTAAAATGTGGAAAAACCAAGGAAAGCTGGATTAAAATGTTTAATTAGTCCAAAAATTAGGGAGAGAGTGAGATTAGAAGATAAGCCATAAAAATGAAGGACTATGCTAATAAATTATATCATTTTGTCTATGTTAACAACAAAGAAAAGCAAACCCATTTTACACGTTGTTCAAATTTACTGGAAAAAGTGCTGAACCATCTACTTTATTCACATAGAAGAAAGTAAATTGTAGTGCATGTGTCCAGAATAAATTCATTACAACAGAATTGACTGATGAATTATTGAGTAAAAAGGAAATATTTAAGCCAGCTATGTCAGTTTTTCTTTGGGCAGAAAATATTAGAGAATTAATCATATTTAAGTAGAATAGCAAGAACATTGTAATTTGTAGTATTCATTTCCACAATCAGGATGATGAACATATTCATCACCCGCAAGTTTCCTCATAGCATTATCAATGTTTCCTCTTCCATTCTCCTATCATCCCAAGGCAACTACTGATATGCTTTCTGTCTCAATAGATTAGTTCACTTCTCTAGAATTTTAAATAAAGTGATCCATGGAATGTAAGCTCTTTTACTGTGGTTTCTTTTTCTCAAAAAAATTGTTTTGAGTTTCATTCATTTTGAGTGATCTTTACTAAACTTTTCTCTTTTGTGCTCTTTTAGAAGCTTGTAGCTTTACTTCTTATATACAAATCTGTGAACAATCTCAAGTTAACTTTTGTATATGCTGTCACATCAAGGGTTGAATTTCACTTCTTTTTTATTTAGATACTCAACTGTTCCTACTGCTTTGTTGAAAGAATAAATTGATGCTTCAAATTGCCTTGGGAAAAGTGTCCACAGTCTTTTGTACATATTATATAGCTCCATGTATTCTGTTCCATTTTTGGATAAACAGACGAGATAGATAGATGATAGATAGATAGATAGATGATAGATTGATGACATATAGATAGGAAGCTAATGCCATTCTCTTCTGATAACTATGGTTTTATAAATAAGATGAAAATATGTGTTGTGAGAACTGTAATTTTGTTCATCTTTTTAAAGTTTGTTTTGGCTGTGACTTCCCTGGTGGCACAGTGGTTAAGAATCTGCCTGCCAATGCAGAGGACACAGGTTAAAGCCCTGGTCTGGGAATATCTCGCATGCTTCAGATCAACTAAGCCTGTGTGCCACAACCACTGAGCCTGCCATCCAGAGTCCCCAGGCCACAACTACTGAGCCCATGTGCCACAACTCCTGAAGCCCATGCACCTAGAGCCCATGCTCTGTAACAAGAGAAGCCACTGAAATTAGAAACCTGTGCACTGCAACAAGGAGTAGCCCCTGCTTTCCACAACTAGAGAAAGCCCGTGCACAGCAATGAAAACCCAACACAGACAAAAAAACCAAAAAACCAAAAAACAATCAAGTTTGTTTTGACTATTCTAGGTTCAGTCATTTTTCCATATACATTATTGAGACATTTTATCAGTTTCTAGAAAAAAACATAATGAGATTTTTACTGTTATTGGATTATATCTGTAGATCAATTTCAGGAAAATTGACATCTTAACAATATTGACTTTTTCTATCCATAGACATTGTGTATTTTTCCATTTAATTATATTTTCTTTTGTTAGTGTTTTATAGTTTTTAGAGTTCAGGTTTGACAAATATTTTGTAAATTTATTCTTAAGTGTTTCCTATATTTGTTATTATTGTAAATGTTTTAATTTTAATTTCTGATTGTTTGTGACTAGAATTTAGAAACACATTTGTTTTTTTGGCTATTGACCTCATATCTTGCAATATTGCTAACTTAGCTGATGAGTGCTCATAATTACTTCTGCTTATTCATTAAAATTTTATACATAGTTATTTCATCTGTGATTAAAATGTTTTATTTCTTTCCAACTGCTATGCTTTTTTTTATCATTTTTTATTATTTCATTGTTTAAAATATATACATAGAATGTTTTATTGAACTTCTCTTTGTTGCATTTCACAGATATTGCATATTTAACAAATTGAAGCTTTGTGACAGAACTGTGTACAGCAAGTCAATTAGTGTCATTTTTCCAATAGCATTTGCTCACTGAGTGTCTCTGTGTCCATTTTGGTAATTCTTGCAATATTTCAAAACCTCCACTAGCAAAAAAGATTACTACTCACTGAAGGCTTGGATGATGATTAACATTTTTTTTTTTTTTTTCAGTATGCAGTCCTCTCACTGTTGTGGCTTCTCCCATTGTGGAGCACAGGCTCCGGACGTGCAGGCTCAGCGGCCATGGCTCACGGGTCCAGCTGCTCTGTGGCACGTGGGATATTCCCAGACCGGGGCACGAACCCGTGTCCCCTGCATTGGCAGGCGGACTCTCAACCACTGTGCCACCAGGGAAGCCCAACATTCTGTAGAAATACAGTATTTTAAAAATTAAGATTTGTACATTGTGTTTTAGACATAATGCTATTGACATTTAAAAGATCACAGTCTAGTATAAACATAACTTTTATATGCACTAGGAAACCAAAAAACAAAAAAATCCTGGATCTCATTTATTGTGAAATTTGTTTTATTACAATGGTCTAGAATTGAACCCAAGGTATACCTGTATCTAGTAAAATGTTAACTAGGAGTGATAGGCAAGAACATTATTACCTTGTCTCAATCTTTGATAAAAATAACTTTCACTGTTAAGAAGGCTGTTAATTGTACACTCTTCATAAAAGACTTTTATCAGTTTGAAGAAGTTTGCTGAGAATTATTTTTCTCAAAAATGTCAAGTAGTTTTCTGTATCTCTTGACATTATAATATTGTTTTCTCTTGATAGTCTGTTAATGTGTTGAATTACATGGATCAATTAGAATGTTAAATTAACTGCTCCTGGGATAAACCCTGATTGCTCATGATGTACCGTTATTTTTATATGTTGTTGGATTCAAGTTGTTAACTTTTAAATAAGATTATTTTAATATTTTTCTTCATGAGATATATGTCTATTGTTTTCTTGTAATGCCTTTTTCTTTTTACTTTTTAACTGGGATAATACTGGCTTCATAGAATTAGTTGGTTTGTGTTCCTGCCAACTTATTATCCCTCTTCAATTTTCGGGAGGAATAGGTATCTGAGAGAATATGTATAGAATTAAATCTGGCACTGAGGTCTTATTTGTGGTAATGTTTCTAAGCATACATTCAATTTCTTTAATATATATAGAGTATTAAATGTTATATATTCCTTCTTATGTAAAATTGATAGTTTATTTTTTTCAAAAATTTGTATATTTCAATTATGTTAAGACTGGATAAAAGTTATATAACAGTCTCTTGTTATCTTTTTAATGTCTCTAGTGTGTGTAGTGATATTGCTAATCTCATTTTTAATACTGCTAATTTGTGCCTTTATCTTTTTGCTTTTAAAATTTTTTTTTACTATTTATTTATTTGGCTGTGCCGGGTCTTAGTTGCTGCATGCAGGATCTTTTCAGTTGCAGCACGCAGGATCTTTTAGTTGTGACATGCAGGATTTTTTAGTTGCAGCATGCAGGATCTAGTTCCCTGATCACGGATGGAACTGAGGCCCCCTGCATTGGGAGCAAGTAGTCTTTTTTTTTTTTTTTAATGTATTTATTTCTTTATTTATGGCTGTGTTGGGTCTTCGTTTCTGTGCATGGGCTTTCTCCAGTTGTGGCAAACGGGGACCACTCTTCATCACGGTGCGCAGGCCTCTCACTATCGTGGCCTCTGTTGTTGTGGAGCACAGGGTCCAGACGCGCAGGCTCAGTAATTGTGGCTTACGGGCCCAGTTGCTCTGCAGCATGTGGGATCTTCCCAGACCAGGGCTCGAACCCATGTCCCCTGCATTGGCAGGCAGATTCTGAACCACTGTGCCACTAGGGAAGCCCATGGAGCAAATAGTCTTAACCACTAGACCACCAGGGAAGTCCCAGCGTTCACCTTTTTGTATCCTAATCAGTCTGGCTGGAAGTTTACTAGATTTATTGATTTTTTCAAGGAAAGAGGTGTGTCATTAATTTTCTTTGTTGTTTTTGTCTTTCCAGAAGCCAATTGTATTGGTTTCTGAAATTATCTTTATTATTCTTTTATTTTCTGCTTGTTTTTTATTTCACTTGTACTTTATTTTCCCAACTACTTAAATTAGAAGCTGAGTTCAGTGATGTAAGACATTTATTCTTTTCTATATTTTTTTTGGTTTATAAAATTATTTGTTTCATGTGTACAACTATATTTCTACTTCTGTATACAGTACAGTGTGGTTACCACCAAAAGTTTAGTTTCCATTCATCACCATACAGTTGATTCCCTTTACTCATTCTGCCCTCCCCCCAGCTCCCTTCACCTCTGGTAACCAATAATCTGTTATCTATATCTATGTGTTTGGTATTTTTGTATTTTCCCCCACATATGAGTGAAATTATACAGTATTTGTCTTTCTCCATCTTATATATTTCCCTTGGCATAATACCCTCAAGGTCCGTCCATGTTGTCACAAATGGCAAGATTTCATCTTTTTAAATAGCTGAGTAGTTTTCCATAGTATGCATATGCCACATCTTTATTCATTTACCTGTCAGTGGACACTTAGGTTTCTCCATATCTTGTCTGTTGTAAATAATGCTGCGATGGACATAAGGGTCCATATATCTATTCAAATTAGTGTTTTTGTATTCTTTGGATAAATACCCAGAAGTAAAGTAGTTGGAATATGTGGTTGTTCTATTCTTAATTTTTTCAGGACTCTTCATACTCTTTCCATAGTGATTACACCAATTTATATCCCACAAAAAGTATACAAGGGTTCCCTTTCTCCAAATCTTCTCCAACACTAGTTATTTTTTGCCTTTTTGATAATAACCATCCTATTGGGTGAGATGATATTTCATTTTGGTTTTTGATTTGCATCTCCTTTATAATTGGTGGCAACGAACATATTTTCATGTGCATGTTGGCCATCTGTATGTCTTCTTTGGAAAAATGTTATTCAGCTCCTCTGCTCATTTCCTAAATTGGGTTATCTTTTGGTTGTTGAGTTGAATAAATTCTTCATGTATTTTGAATATTAACGTCTCAATGCCTATATGATTTGCAAATATATTTTCCCATTTGGTAGGTTGTCTTTTTTGTTGATGATTTCCTTTGCCATGCAGAAGCATTTTAGTTTGATGTAGTCCTACTTGTTTATTTTTTCTTTTGTTTCCCTTGCCAGAAGAGACATAACCAGAAATAAGACCAATGTCAAAAAACACACTACCTGTGTTTTCTTCTAGGTGTTTTATGCTTTCAGGTCTTACCTTCAAGTCTTTAATTCATTTTGCATTAATTTTTGTGTAAGATAAATGGTCTAGTTCTATTCTTTTGCAAGTGGCTGTCCAGTTTTTCCAATACAATTTATTGAAGAGACTATATCTTTGTATGTTCTTTACTCCTTTATCATAAATTAATTGTCCATATACTTGTGGCTTTATTTCTGAACTCTCAATTCTGTCCCCTTGATCTGTGTGTCTGTTTTTCTGTTAGTACTATGCTGCCTTGATTACCATGGTTTTGTAGTATAATTTGAAGTCAGGGAGTGTAAAATCTCTAGTTTTGAGCTTTTTTTCTCAAGTTTGCTTTGACTTTCCAAGGTCTTTTGTGGTTCAAAAAAGTTTAGGATTTTTTTGTTCAATTTCTTCAAAAAATATCCTTGATATTTTGATAGGAATTGCACTGAATCTGCAGATTGCTTTATGTAAAATGGACATTTTAACAATGTTAGTTCTTTCAATACATGTGTATGAGATATCTTTCCATATTTTTTGTGTCTTCTTCAATTTCTTTCAACAATATCTTATAGTTTTCAGTGTACAAGTTTTTCTTCTCCTTGTTTAAATTTGCTCCTAGGCATTCTATGCTTTGTATTGCATTTGTGAATGGGATTGTTTTCTTAATTTCTCATTCTGCTAGTTCATTGTTAGATATAGAAATGCAACCTATTTTTGAAGTTGACTTGGTACCCAGTACTTTATTGTATTTGTTTATTATTTCTAACAGTTTTTTGTGAAATATTTAAAGTTTTCTATATATAAAATTATCTCACATGCAAATAGTGACAGTTTTACTTCTTCCTATCCAATTTGCCTTTTATCTCTGTGTCTTGCTTAATTGCTCTAGATAGGCCTTCCAAAACTATGATGAGGAAGAGGGATGAGAGTGGGTATCTTTGTCTTGTTCCTGATCTTAGAGGGATAGGTTTCAGTTTTTCATTATTGAGTATAATTTCTGTTGTGGGTTTGTCATATACAGTCTTTATTATGTTGAGGTACTTTCCTTCTATATCAATTTTATGGAGAGTTTTTAAATCATAAATGGGTGTTAAATCTTTTCAAATGCTTTTCGTATATTTATTGAAATAATCATATGATTTTTTTTCCTTCATTTGTTAATGTTGTGTATAATGTTGGTCAACTTATTGATGTTGAACCATCCTTGCATCCCTGGAATGAATTCCACTTTATCATGGTGTATGATTCTTTTAATGTATTGTTACATTGATTTTGTTAATATTTTCCTAAGAATGCATCTATATTTGTCAGAGATATTAGCCATAATTTTATTTTTTTGTGTGTTATCCTTGTCCTTTAGTATCAGGGTAATGTTGGCCTCATAACATAACTTAGGAAGCATGCCCTTTTCTATTTTTTGGAAGAGTTTGAGAAGGATAGGTATTAAATCTTCCTTAAATGTTTGGTAGACTCCACCTGTGAAACCATCAGATCCATCCATCTGACTTTTGTTTTATGGGGAGGTTTTTGATTAATGTTTCAATCTCTTTACTAGTGGTCAGTCTGTTCAGATTTTCTGTTTCTTTATGATCAGTCTTGGAAAGTTGTATGATTCTAAAAACCTATTCATTTATTGTAGGTTCTAATTTGTTGGCATACAGCTGTTCATAATATTCTCTTATAGTCCTTTGCATTTCTGTGGTATATTTTTGTAACATCTCCTCTTTCATCTTTGATTTCATTTATTTGAGCCTTCTCATTTTTCCTTAGGTTTGTCAATTTTGTTTATCTTTTAAAGGAACTAGTTCTTTAGTTTCATTGAACTGATTTATTTTCAGCCTCTATTTTACTTATTTTTCTCTGATATTTATTATTTTCTACTGACTTTGGGTCTTGCTTGTTCTTCTTTTTCTAGTTCCTTTAAAAGTAAGTTTAGATTGTTTATTTGAGAATTTTCTTATTCCTTGTGCCTGTATTGCTATAAACTTCACTCTTATTGCTGCTTTTGCTCCATCCCACAGATTTGAGTATGTCACATTTTCATTTTCATTTGTTTTCCAGTATTTTTAAATTTCTCCCTTGATTTCTTCATTGATCCAATAGTTGTTCAGTATTGTGTTGTTTACTATCCAAATATTTGTGTTTTGTCCAGCTTTCTTCTTGCAGTTGTTTTCTAGTAACATTGTGATCAGAAAAGATGCTTGATATGATTTCAATCTTATATTTATAGAGACATTATGCATCTCAACATAAGAGAATGTTCCATGTGCATTTGAGAAAAACATGTATTCTGCTGCATTTGGGTGAAATGTTCTATATTAGTCTATTAAGTCCATTGCATCTAATGTTCTTTTTAATGCCACGGTTTCCTTTTTAGCTTTCTGTCAGGATAATCAATCCATTGATGGAAGTGGGTTGTTAAAATCCCCTACTATTTTTATATTGCTGTCAAGTTCTCTCTTTAGGTCTACTCATAATAGTTTTATATATTTTGGTGCTCTTATGTTAGGTGCATATATATTAATAACTGTTATGTCTTCTTGATGGATTCCCAGCTTTGTCATTAAAAAATATTTATCTTTGTCTCTTGTTACTTTTTTTGGTTTGAAGTCTATTTTGTCTGTTATGAATATGGCTATGTTCACTTTTCGGGAGGGGCTGCCATTCGCTTGGAGTATCATTTTCCATCCGTTCACTTCACCCCATGTTTGTCTTTAGAGCTGAAATGGGTCTCCTGGGCAATATATATTTAGGTCTTGCTTTTTAATCAATCCAGCCACTCTATGTCTTTTGATTGGTGAATCCAATCCATTTATACTTAGGGTGATTATTGGTAAATGAGGATTCAGTACTGCTGTTTTATCTTTTTGTTTTCTGGCTGCTTTATATGGCCATTGTTTATTTTTCTTTTTGCTTCTGTCCATTTTAGTTTTGTGGCTTTTCTGTTTTTCTCAGTTTCCTCTTTTTATGTTTTGTGTCCTTGTTTTAAATTTATGTTTTTCTGATTCATGAGTTTTATATAAAACATCCTATAGAGAAAATAGTCCTTTTTTTGCCAATAGCGTCTTATCTTCATTTGCCTATATGGGTTCTGTTCTTTTCCCTATCCCCTTTTATGTTTGGTTGTCTTAAATTATACCTTTTTAAATTGTGAGTTCATTACTAATTTGGGTCACTATAGTTATTTTTACTGCTTTCCCTCCTTTTACCTTAATGCTACACTTAAGTGTTTCACAACACATGTAGAGTTGAAATTTACTTATTCTGTCTGTCTATTTATCATCTTACTCAGAGTTTTGTGTACTTTTACCTTTTTGTTTTGAGCAGGACTCCTTCAACATTTGTTATAAGGCAGGTCTATTGTGATGAACTCCCCCAGTTTTTCTCTGTCTGGAAATTCTTTATTTCTCCATCATATCTGAATGATAACTTTGCTGTATAGCATATCTTTCAGTATTTTGACTCTGTCAGTCCACTCTCTCTCAGACTGTAGAGGATCTGCTGAGAAATCTACTCATAGCCTAATTGTTGGGGGGGGGGGTGTCTGCTGTAGTTTACCATTTTTTCCCCCACTGGCTGCCTTTAATTCTCTTTGTAATTGACTTTTGACAATTTTAATATAATTAGTCTTTGAGAAGGTCTTTCTGCATTGAGATAATTAGGTGTGCTCTTAGCTTCATGGGCCTGTATATTCAGTTCCTTCCCCAGGTTTAGAAAGTTCTCAGCTATTATTTCTTTAAATAAACTCTCTGGTTCCCTTCTACCTCTCTTCTTCTGGGATACCCATTATCCTTATGTTGTCATTTCTAATGGAGTCAGATATTTCTCATAGAATTAGTTTATTTTTTAAAGATCTTAGTTCTGTCTCCTCTTCTACTTGTACCATTTCTAGATTTCTATCTTTGACCTTGCTAATTCTCTCTTCCACTAGTCTTCTCTATTGCCAGTGCTTTCTAATGAGTTCTTATCTCATGTATTGAGTTCTCAAGCTCCAGAATTTGTTTGATTCCTTTTTAGAGTTTCACTCTCTTTGGTAAAGTATTCCCCCAGTTAATTAATTTTATTCCTGAGCTCATTGAACTGCCATTTGAGTTTTCTTGTAGCTCTTTGAGATTTTTCATAATAGCTATTTTGAATTCTTTCTTTATTAGTTAGATTGCAATATTCCATAACTTTAAGTTTCTGGATAATTGTCTTGTAGGTCTGCGTGCGAGATACTGTGTTATCATGGTTTTGCATGAGTTATTCCTCTGCCAGTAGCTAACACCTTTATTCCGTAGGTAAAGTTTTGCTTTGTTTTTGCTTCCTTGATTCTACCAATTCAAAAGGTTGGTAATTAGGGACTTTTTTTTTTTTTCAGTAGGTGACACTTATCTCTAGTGTTTACTTTCTCCCACTTGAAATGTCTCTGGCTATATTTAAGAATTGGCAATTTCCACCCTCTACCACCTCTGTCAGAGATGTCACCTACAGCCCTTGTTGTCTCTGCTTGTGCTTCCTGGTTTGCTGGTGCCTTGATGTTGCTGGTGTCACTGCTGTTGATGGCATCACTGGCCGGGGCACCCAGATGACAGGCATGTCTGCTGCACCTGGGTTGTTGGCATCAACTGCTACTGCAGGAGGAGGGGACAAGTGGTGGGGAGCATTGTTAGGCAGGGAGTCAGAGCCACAGGCAACTTTATGGCTGGGAGAATCAGGGTCACAGGACTGGTTGTCACTGTTGCTCAGTTCTCTGTGGCCATGGGTACCACTACAGTTGGGAGGCCAGAGCTACACAGCTACACAACACAGCTATCCCTGCTGCTTACAGTCTCTCTGGTGCTGTGGGCTCAGCCTCCACAACTAGGGTACGGGGATTGTAGTCACCACCTCCATTGTTTCCCTGGTTCCACTTCTTCTGCATGTTCCAGTCCACCCACCTTTAGATGCAACAGATGTGTGGAACTTTCCAGCGTCTTGGTGAGTTGGACCAAGGAAGCTTTGTTAAGTTATGCATGTTTTACTGGTCGTAGATTGAAGGGGAGAGAACAGGGAGTGTCTATCAGCACTATGACAACAATACCAGTCTCTCCTTTACTAATATAGAAATTTATTATGCTTTTGTTGTATCCAATGTGTTTGCTGTGTTGTATTTTAATATTTTCATTAAGCTCAAAATAGTATCTTATATTTTACTTTAATTTTATTTCCTTCAAACCATGATTCATTTAGGAGTTTTTTTTTATTTCATTCAAATATTGGGGGATTTTTTATAATTATCTTTCTGGTGTTGCTTTCAAATTTCATTCCATAGTAGTATATTATGACCTAAAATATGTTGGTAATGTTTTTGCTTTAAAAAGTCAATTATCTTTAAAAATGATTTAAAATAAAAATAATCTTTTATGTTTTCCCACCTTTTAATTACATCTGACTTTTTTCATTCCTTGCTGTAGATCTATACTTCTATATGCTATTGCTTTCCTTCTGTCTGAGAATTTCATTTAACATTTCTGTTGTGTGAGTTTCCTGTTGATGGATCCTTTCAGTTTTTGTATGTACAAATATGCCCTTTTCCCCCTTAATTATGTGAGATATGTTGGCTGAATATAAAATTTTAGGTTCACATATTTTTTGTTTCAGTACTTGTAGATGTTTCTCCACTGTCTTCTTGCTTGCATTTTTTAGACAGTAGTCAGCTGTCATCCTGATCTTGTTTTCTGTGTATATAATATGTCTTTTTTAAGTTCATTAACATTTTATTCTACAGTGCTCAGTATGTTGTTAATCTCTTACTGCTTATTCATCTCTAGAAGTTTTATTTCAGTCTTTTAATATATTTCTATGTCTCTTTTAAACAAGTTTAGTCTTTCTTCTGCCTTCTTTGATGAAACAGAATTTGAATATCCTTGTTCACTGTTTCTATCATTGTATGATTTCTGCATTCATTTCAATAAGTTATTTATTTGTCTCTTTCTTTGCATATCTGACAAGTTTTGGTTGTATAAGAGACATTGAGAGTTTATGTTGTCTCTTAATAGATATTTTTACTCCTATAAATACTCTTGATTTTTCTGAGGATGCAGTTATCTGGAAATGGTTGAAATTTTGAATATTTCTTTTAAATTATGTAATGTGGAACTAGAGATTCTGGGATAATTTTTTTTCTGTATTGAAAAAATACCCTTCTGAGTCCTCTACCTAATGCAATGTGACTTTTTTTTCACTATGGCTAATGAAAATATAAACAATATCTGTGTGATACTGGGGTTTTTCCCCCTGTTTTGCTTTTGGGAAATGAGGTTCTTTCTCTAGCTTTGGACATTTTCTTCATCCACATTATATAATTAGAATTAAACTAAGATCTCTAGAGGCCCCCTGTAGATTTATGAAACTATCCTTTTAGTTCTTCACTCTCCTTTCCTCTCATTGTAAACTTAGCTGCCTTGGTAACCCCTGACTTCCACTTATATTTCCCCAACTCAAGGTGATAAGTGGACTCTATTTGGGTTTTTCCACTTGCTCTGGAAACTCCCTCAAAAAATAATCTGGGAACAAACATAGGCTTAAATATATTTGTTTCCCCTTTGTCAGGGATCAGTCTTTGAGATTGCCTGATGTCCATTATTTGAAAACAGTTGTTTTATATATTTTGTCATTTTAAACTTGTTTCAGGAAAGAAAGTAAATCCAGTCCCTCTTACAGAATATTAGTTGAAGGCACAAGTGTAAGAGATGATAGAGTTTGAGGGACAGATAAAATTTTCTCACTAGTACCAAATTCTCTCATTAGGTCATGTAAGATATATATAAAAAGTTTATATTGTATTTTCTAAGGAGTTCAGTGGTGAGATCAGTTTTGAGCTTTATGAAAATTTCCATTCTGAAAGATTGATTTTGACAATAAATTTTTGTTTGAAGGTAATGCATATTTTTTCTTTTTTTTCCACATTTTCTACTTTGGTTAGAAATTACAAAACAGTAAGCTTTAAATGACCTCAGCATTTCCCTTCCCAAATAACTGAGTTATAAAAAAAAATAGTTTTAGGTCATTTTAAAGTTTAAATATGTGGTTGAAATAAAGATCTTCAATTAAAAATATTTATTTTATCTATTGCATAATTCCTGTGTCCTGTGTAGGGGAATGAAGATGATAGAAAAACATAGCACACAATTCTTTGACCTTAAAAAAACTAATGTTTTAGTCTGTATACATACTATATGCAAAAATCCTGGCATGTAGTATGGCAATTGCTATAAATGAATGTGTGAGTAAAATACTCTTCGAATACATATATCTTAATAACACTACTTAGTGCCCTGATTATTTTATTTACATTTTTTTTTTAACTCACACAGCTAAAACATACAAGCATATTTTGGACAACTGTTACCTTGAAAGAAGGTATAAGATTTCAAGTTTCCATTGCTTTGTCAAAAAAGAAGTTACTTTATAAGACAATTATAGTAAATTATGTCCAAAAGTATTCTTTACTACAACACCTTGCTGTCTGATAGGATTATAGAAAGCGTTCTGCTTCCAAAACAATAATTCATAAACAGATACAGTGCTATGGCTCTTTACCTGATTTTATACAATTGTGTCAACACTGAGCCCATTTTTCCTTTCCTCAGCAAAATCCTTCTTATGCCTCATAGTTTGCATGCTTACTTCAAAGACAATAGTTAAAAATTCCAGGAAGAAATGTAGTGGGTAAAAGAAAAATGAAAAAATATATATATTTTAATATGTTTCTCAAATAACCAATGATGTTTTTTATTTTATCTAAGATAATGCATATGAATAGTTATAGTACTGTAACACTTATATGTTATAGGAGATGCTACTTATAAAAGTTGACAAATATATGGAATAGTTTTGATGGTAAAATTATAAAGACAGTAAAAAGCTTTTAATTTGGAAAATCTTTCCTCCAATAATGCGGTTCTTCCTATGGAAAACTACATGAGTTATATGTAATGAGATTGGCATTTATTTGTGAATGAGTTTGCATTTAATAACATATATGAATAAAATGAATAACAATGTACACAAACAAAATGGGTAACTGATATATAAAGGAATTTATGCTAATTTTAAAATTAGAAATAATAATAATGACAAAAATATTTTTATTATAACATATTGGACAATTAAAACAATATAATTCATATTTAGCTTAGGTTAAAAATACTTTTAATTTTTGGGGCTTCCCTGATGGCACAGTGGTTGAAAGTCTGCCTGCTGATGCAGGGTACACGGGTTTGTGCCCCCATCCAGGAAGATCCCACATGCCATGGGGTGGCTGGGCCTGTGAGCCATGGCCATGGAGCCTGCGCATCCAGAGACTGTGATCCATGGTGGGAGAGGCCACAACAGTGAGAGTCCCATGTACCACAAAAAAAAAAAAATAATGAATAAATAAAAATACTTTTAATTTTTTAAATCAAAGTAAACTAAAACATTTTTCTTTATTAAAATATCAATTTATTTTAGCTCTAAATTTAATAGTTTCACATAAATATAGATTATATTAAAAGCATATACTATTGAAATCTCCTCTAGCTGTTTTAGTAATGTGTTGTGTTTTTAAATTAAGGCAAATCATAAACATTACATTATATCATTTCCGTTTTATAAATTAATAAAATGGTAACTAACAGAAAAGTATAAATCTATTCTAATGGTAAATCAGGATCAATTGTCTATACACAAGAAGAAAGAAATAGTGTTAGATTTAATGTCAATGACTCAAAAATGACGAAGCTGAGATGTTATTCATTTTGTTTTTTTTTGTTTGTTTGATTTGGTTCAATGCAATCCCTATCAAATACCAATGGTATTTTTCACAAAATTAGAACAAAAAATTATACAATTTGTATGGAAACACAAAAGACCCCGAAGAGCAAAAGCAATCTTGAGAAAGAAAAATGGAGCTGGAGGAATCAGGCTTCCCAACTTCAGACTACATTACAAAGCTACAGTAATCAAGACAGTATGGTACTGGCACAAAAACAGAAATATAAATCAATGGTACAAGATAGGAGGCCCAGACATAAACCCACACACCTATGGTCACCTAATCTATGAAAAAAGAGGCAAGAATATACAATGGAGGCAAGATAGCCTCTTCAATAAATGTAGCTGGGAAAACTGGACAACTACATGAGATGTTATTCTTGATGTTCATTCATATAACAGATTTCTAGTATGTAGTATCTGCATGGGATATAATGCTGAATATGAACACAAATATTCCATGACTTCATGGGTTTACAATCTAGTGTTAAAGACAGACATTAATAAAATTGTGATTGTGAAAAAGTTTTTCAAATGAGAAGTTAATAAATCTTATAGATGCATTTATAGAAAAGGGAGTTTGACCTGGATTGAATGACCAAAAGTAATCTGTATTAAAAAGAGGAGGGAAGCAGAAGAAACATGTACAAAAGACCTACAGTAAGAAACAACATGAAGTATATACAGGACTGAAATATTTGAGAGAATATTGGAGAGAATAGGGAACAGAAACTGGATAATAACTTAGAGTGTCATACAAGATAAACTATGAAGAACTTTGTGTCTCAAGAAATTTACCTTTATATTTTGACCAATAAAAAGATACTGGTTTTCTTTTAACGATGAGTAAAGCAGTCATTTTTTACAGTTCAGCATGACAAGCTTGTATTAAGTGTATAGAGATGCTAGGAAAGGTTATTAAAGGAATAAAGAATTCAGGTGTAACTTCAATAATCCAGCTGAGAGAGGATGACAGCTTACATTACATAATAGCAGTGGTCACATGGATAAGTGAAAAGCTTTGAAAAATAATTAGAAAGTAAAATTTATACAATATGGATACCTATGATAGAAATGAGAAAAATCAGCACAGTTTAAAGAAACAGCAGAAACTGAATTATACACTCAAGTATTTGAAGTTGATGAACTCAGGAACAGAAAATCAACCATCATTCAAAATTGAAATGAACTTTAGGGAATAAATCAAGGGAATATCCAGGTTTATTCTCTGACAGTAATGTTGCATTTTAAATTGTGAGATAGTTCGGGGAAGTTTAAAATCATTGGTTTATTTTAACAGAAATGAATATGCGGTGTTAGAATATGTACTAGAAATATAATGCCAAGTTTTTTGTTTGTTTGTTTGTTTGTTTTTTGCAGTACGCAGGCCCCTCACCGCTGCGGCCTCTCCCATTGCGGAGCACAGGCTCCGGACACGCAGGCTCAGCGGCCATGGCTCACGGGCCCAGCCGCTCTGCGGCACGTGGGATCCTCCTGGACTGGGGCATGAACCTGTGTCCCCTGTATTGGCAGGCAGACCCTCAACCACTGCGCCACCAGGGAAGCCCTAATGCCAAGTTTTGAGTAAGAGCTCAGGGGTCATAATTAGAGCCACAATTTACAGTAAAAACATTTTTTTTATAGAGTAAATGGGTAAACAAATAAATAAAATGTGTGAGAGGAGGTTAAAAACAGTAATTGGAATCATCATAGGTAGTCAAGTATTTTAGGATGAGAAAACGTTCTGAGAAAACACTGATATAGCTATAAGAAAGTGATGATAGTCTCTGATGGAGTAATTTGAGGGAAATTATACTGTCAGAACAAAACATACAACAGTAATAAAATGAAACATAGCATGATTATTACCATGTAAAACAAAAGCAAAAATAGGTATTGTCTGGTAAAATTCATTAAATTTAGTAAAAGTCGCTCTCTCCACTACTGAGAGTCAGCAGTCTAGATGCTCACATTAATAGAGATGCTTCTATATTATGGTCCTTGAATATTGTTTCATAAAGCACTTTCAAGGCTTGCCTAGCTTTTTAATTTTATGCTGTCAAATAATTTTATATTATAATTGAATATAATTATAACCTTTCCTTTTATTACTTTATGAGCACAATTTTATTTTAGGAGAATGAGTGACTTTTCTAAAGCTACACAGCTTATCTGTGGCTGAATTATGGTGGAATCTGAGCTTTTGTTTTAATCTTGTCTCCATATATTTGTTATTATTTAAAGACATCTATATGATCTTGTCTATATTTATCATTTATTAGATTAAAACATTAATAGCAAACAAAAAATGTTAAAACATTTGATATTAGGTAAGAAAAAATTATTGGCTGAATTATATGCCTAAACTTTTTTACTTGATATTATGCTACTGTAGCACTATCAGAAAATTTTTTTTTTTGAGGTAAAAGGTGTAATCAATCTTATCCATTTTCTGCCAGGTTTATATATTCCTGTGTTTGTCTGTGTATGTGTGTATGCATGCAAGTGTGTGTGTAGAGCAACGGAATGAATTGGGAGATTGGGATTGACATATATGCACCATTATGTATAAAATAGATAACTAATGAGAACCTGCTGTATAGCACAGGTAACCCTACTTAATGCTCTGTGGTGACCTAAATGGGAAGGAAATCCAAAAAAGAGGAGATATATGTATACATATAGCTGATTCACTTTGCTGTACATCAGAAACTAACACAACATTGCAAAGCAACTATACACCAATTAAAAAAAAAAAAGACACACAAAAATAATGTTCCATGAATAATTGTCCATGATCTACTTATGTCTTTGTAAGAAGGCAGGTCAGAAAACAAAATAGAATGCATTAGCTTTTAAGGAAATCATTTCACTTCAAATATTCCTCTTATTTGTTGATTCTTCTTATATCACAAAGACACTTTACTTTGTATGCATTATTTGTCTGATAAGTGTACTTTAAAGATGTTTCAGTAAAGCTTTGATGTTGACTGATATAAACATTGGCTTTGATGTGAAAATACTTTGTTCTGATTAAACTTAAAAAGCACATATCTGAAGGTTGAAGAGTTAAGAACATGGAAGCTGCTTTGTGTTTTATTTGCTTCAACCTGTCATGTTTGCTGCTTTGAAATATTTATGTCCTCCATTGTTCTGTCAAGTATGACATCCTTGTTAACATTTAGACATAATTTAAGACATTTCATAAACAAACTGCTAAATATTTATGCCTAGTGCTCATTACTTACAAAACACTTCACGTATGCATCCATGGTTCAAATATTAATGAAGAGTTTGGACAGACCTTGTTTTTACTGCTCTGTTCTTCTGAAAGTTAACTTTTTCAT
This sequence comes from Delphinapterus leucas, assembly GCF_059928025.1. Classification (NCBI taxonomy): domain Eukaryota; kingdom Metazoa; phylum Chordata; class Mammalia; order Artiodactyla; family Monodontidae; genus Delphinapterus; species Delphinapterus leucas. The sequence goes on along the minus strand of NC_143146.1, from coordinate 37,865,822 downwards.
ATCTTTCTATATTAGTATCCTGATTTATTTATTGCTTGGTTTAAAGAAACTGTCTTTTGATGTTAAATTTGCTTGTGTTTAAGTTTTTAGAAAAGTAGATTTAAGAAGTACAGGAAAATGATAAAATAAAATTGAATCCATTGTGTTAGCATATAAAAACCCATGTGCACATGTGTGGATTGTGTAAGTTTAACAAAGATATCAATTTATTTTTGAAGGGGATATGTAATTCACTATTAAACAAGGATATTTATGAGACATTTTAGCCTTTTCAGTCATATATGGTTAACAGCAATACCATTCATAAGTATAATGAGAAACAATATTCTTCACTTCTCTGGCTAGTACAGTGTAGACAGCTCTTACACACAATTACATAAGGAGAATCATCTCAATAGTTTTTATTACTGGACATAGGAATCACTTAAATTTTGAAGTTTCTTACAACTGCATAAATTACTGCACATATTTTAATTTAATGTTATTTACATTGTTGATATTTTAAAACAGATGACAGCCTTAGAATTAACCTGTCCTTTACAGCCTCTTATTTGACATTGCAGTTAATTTTATGTCTGGTGAATCTGTGAATTTATGTGTCTCTTATCTCTGATTGCTTAAATAAACATGACACAAGTGGAAGAAAGATTAAGGGGATTTAGCTAGGCCTTTCACCCAACATATTTTCCAGTTCTTAAATTTGAAATATCTCCTTTATAAACAAAGAAAACTTTTCTTAAAAACCATATATCTGAGGCAAATTTATTTTAGGTTAAATTTTTAATAGAATTCAACTACTTTCTAAAAATGAACAGCTGTTTAGAAGAAACCATTGCACTGTTTAGAAGATTAGAAAGTGTAGTGTAACAATACTAAGAGGAGTAACAAATGACCAATTATACAGACAATAAGAATTCAGATGAGCAACTATAACCCAAGTCACTGCCCTATCTGAGGTAAGATTTTTAGGACCACCTTGCATAAAACTCGATGAGTATTTTACTACTTTTACTGAACTGTAATCAAGACAATTGAAAATGTTCTCATATATACACTACCAAACATAAAATAGATAGCTAGTGGGAAGCAGCCGCATAGCACAGGGAGATCAGCTCAGTGCTTTGTGACCACCTAGAGGGGTGGTATATGGAGTGTGGGAGGGAGGGAGATGCAAGAGGTAAGGGATATGGGAACATATGTATATGTATAACTGATTCACTTTGTTATAAAACAGAAACTAACACACCATTGTAAAGCAATTATACTCCAATAAAGATGTTAAAATAAATAAATAAATAAATAAATAAAGTTATCCTTTTCTTCCTAAAGACTTATGTCGCAAAAAATGTATGGAGAACATAGATATTAGCATTATGAAATAATAGAGAAGGAAACAATAGTAGAGATACTTTGATTACTTGAAAATAAAAAGGTATTTAGTTCCTTCAGTCTTTCAAAATGTATTTTTGGAGCTTCAATTAGTAGTGGAAAATAAACAAATATATTTCAGGTAGTAATCATTGCTATGAATAAGAAGCCATAAAAGAATGAGGGTGAGAATGTTGTGATACAAAGAATGTCTAAAGAAGATTCCTCCATAAAGGGAAACTTGAGCACTGTTGACAAAAAAAGAAAAAAAAAAAAAAAGCACAACCTAAAAGTTGAGAGTTATGTTTTATTTGGTAGACAAAACTGAGGATTTAAGCCTGGGACACAGCATCTCAAAGATGACTCTAAGAGATGACTCTAAGAGACTGACTCAAGAGACTGCTCCAAAGAGGCAAGGGAGGGAGCCAGGATATGTAGGAGTTTTTACAAGAAAGACCAGGAAGTCAGAACATAAGATAACTGTTAATTAAGGAAAACCAGACATCTCAAGTTAAGGAATTTAGCACTTTTCTATTTATGGGGAGATACAAAATCTGGGCTTCTTGAAATCATTCCTTTCATATGTACTTCAACTGGGCCAGTATCGTGTGCATCTCATCCTGAGTCTCCTCAGGTGTACTCTTGTGGGTGGCTACAGTGGCTGACTGCTAGATGGGAGGCATCCTGCCTCCATCCTGAGCTCCTCCAGTGCTCACCATAGGGGTGGCTGTAATGTGATGGCTTGACGGCTGAAACATCCTTTGTTTACTGATATGGCAGGTGGCATTTTTAATTCACATCACAAACTGAAGAAAATGAGGGATCAAACAATGTAAATATTTCAGAGAAGAGTTTCCTAGTCAGAGACAGTAGCGCTGGCAAAAGTCCTATGAACAATTTGATTGCATTCTAGGGATGCCAAGGAGACTGTTGTAACTTTAAATAAGTGAGCTAGGGAAAATTGTTAGAATATGATATTATGGAAGGAACAATAATGGGTGGAGGTAGGAAATGTTGGAGATTTCTGCAAAAGGCCATCAAGAGATGGAGGGGGTAGTAGGAGAGAGGAATTGGAATGGAAGTGAAGAAAAATCTGGTAATTAGATTGTCTATAAAGATATGGGCTTGGATAAGATCATCTGGATTTAATAAACACATAAATTTAAATAAAGCAATGAAATATTCCCTGAAACATTCTCTTGAAATTTCAGTGTTTGAGAGCAGAAGACTAAAAGGAAGGGACTAGTAAAAAAGGAGGAAAGGTAAGAGAACATTATATCTGGGGCAGAGGTGGGTATTTTAAGAAAGAGGAAGTGGGTTTTGGAAAAGTGAGGTTTTTGTGTCATTGAAAAAGTGAGAGTGAAATTCTAATTATAATGGGTTGGAAAGATAATATGGAAAAAATAAAACAGGAACACAGAGAATACATAACTCTCTCAGCCTTCCTCCCCTTCTCCCATAAATTTTGGCAAAAAGTTGGGACAGTACTAGGAGTGGAATATTGGGTTGTAGGAGAAATTTCTTTTGATTGTAGAGAAATTGATACACATTTTTGTATACTGAGAGGACCATTATGTGGAAGGGAGAAAAACCATAAAACCAACAACTAATGATGCAGGAGAGAAAGGGGAAAATTGCTGGAGAAAATTCCTGGATTAACAATAGAGAAAGGAATCTGAAGCATATATGAAGCAATTAGTTTAGATAAGGTGTTGAACATTTCTATCTTAACAGCTGAGAAGACAGATTCTGTGTATATAGATATTTTCCCATGGTAAAACAAAGCTATGCATAGGCTGATGTGGGTAATTGTCTTGAAGAGGGTGAAAGTGAAAAAGTACAGACATGTTGTAAGATTACTGGGCAGATTTAAGGGCACCCCTGATTCAAGCGATCATGAATTTAAATTAGAACCAGATGTGGACAGTGAGAAATTTTTATGGTAGCTCTAGGAATATAGACATTTAAAGGATGGAAGTGGGGTTAGATGGAGAAATGACAGAAAATTATAAAGGAAGAATCAATGAATTGGAGTGCTTGGTGAGTTAAAATAGTTGTAACCAAGATTTATATAGCAAATAGAGTTTGCTATTTGATTGTGGATTATGAGGTAATGATATTATGAGGTAAGTGAAGCTATTGGTAATGACAACTCCTAGGATATGGCCATGAAACTTTGTGACTCAGGTGAAGGGTAGAACAAAATTAAGGAGAGATAAGACTAATTAATTGAATACTGAAGCCAGTAAAAATTTGGTCAGAAGGAATGAGAGAGAGAGAGAGATTGAGCCATTTACTAACACTTCAAGGATTGAGAAAGAGTGCCCAAAGTCTACCAAGAATTGTTAAAGATTCATAAACTAATGTTCTAAGCGTCAGTGGAGATACTGAGAATTTTTTCCTCTGGCTTCTTTCAAGATTTTTCTTCACTTTTCTGCAGGTTGATTTTTATATGACTTGGTCTATATTTTATGGTATTTTCTTGCTTGATGTTCTCTGAGCTTCATGAATCCATGATCTTTTTAGAGAGTTTCAATCTCTCTGTTGAAATTATTCACCTGTTCTTGAATGTTATCCACTTTTCCATTAGAGTCCTTAGCACTTTAATCATTGCTGTTTTAAATTCCCAGTCTAATAATTCCAAAATGTCTGCCATATCTGAGTGTTTTTCTGATGTTTGATATGTCTCTAAAACGGTGATTTTTGTCTTTTAGTATGATTTGTAACTAAAAACAAAAAGCTGGGTATGATGCACTGGATAAAAGGAATTAGGTAAATAAGGCTTTAGTGTGAAGTTTTGTATTTATCTGGCTAGTGGTTAGGCTGTGTTTACTGTTTGCTGCAGTTGTCAGTGTTAAAGGCTAAAATTTTCTCTGGTGTCCTTGTTTTAGTCTTCCTTATTGTCTTTGGGTTTCTCTTCTTTTTAACATGTGAGATACATAGCTTATTGTTTAGAGATTATAGTTGTATTCCTGAGTTATTACACAGGAGGCTTACTGATATGGTAGTAAACTGTGAGTGGAAGGTTGGTGTTCTATACTCCCATGATCAGATCTCAGTCTTTTAGTGAGCTTGTGCTCCTGTGCTATGACCTACAGAAGTGCTGTTCAGTTTTGCTTTGTTTGCTCTCCCTTAGGTGAAACAGGATGGCTAGTGAGGGCTGGAATTTGGTATTTACCTTCCCCCAGGTCAAATGGGGAGAATACTTCAGTTGGGCAGGCTCACTGAAATACTCTTGAAGTGAGGCTGAGTTAAGAAGAATAGAATGCTCTGGGTGAATTACAAAATGTCTATTTTCCACTATCCCTGCTGGAGCAGGGAATTTTTTTTCTGATCTTCACCATGAGAAGTTAGTAGGGCTGCTGGATATAAAATTCATGAAAGGCCCTTCTCTCAAATTTGTCCACATGGACCCTTCAGAAATTTAAAAGCTTAGGTTTTCTTACCCTGGTACCTCTTCCAATGCAGTTTTCTGCTTTTGCACTTATGTTCCAGTAAGCTGTGGTGCTCTGTATCCACCTGTCTGTATCTTCAATTTGGGGGGCAGTAGTTTGCACTGTGACCTTAGTTCTCTAATAGATCAATATTTTTCTTTTTATTCAGTCTTTTTATTTTCTCTCATGTTAAAAGAAGTGACAATTTCCAAGTTCCTCATAGGCCAGACTGGAAATCAGAAGTTCTATGCAGGATTTTAGGAAGAGTCAAATAATCAGGTTATAGAATCTGCAGTTAAAATTAAGCATTACTTCAATTTAATGTTATACAAAGTATGATAGGGAACTCTATATTTCAACTCAGCCAATAGGCTTCCTTCTAATGAACTATACAACAACAGAAAAAATATTAGAAGAAAGAATTAAATACAGTAGGACACATGATGTTTTATTTAATTAAAGGAGCTTTGATCAGAGCATGGGCATATTACAAATAATTAATTTACTTATATATTTCTGTCTTGGACATATAAATTGCTGTTAATAGTATAATTGAACTCTAAAACACAGTGTCTCAGTAAGCCTAGCAGGTTTCCTTCACAGATCACTAATCCTATCCAGTGATTCCAACAATTATACTATAAATATCAGAGGCATTCACCATCCATCAAGGGCACATTTATATTGAGAGGGCTCCTGGATCATGATATGGAATCCACATCAACATCTATGGAGAAGAATGCCAAGTACACATTTTTGGAATATTATAAACAGCATTGGGAAAATACAGATATGTTGTAAAGGGGATAGAATCTTGAAAAACACTGTAATAAGAAGGAAAAAACTGTAAATGTAGCAAAAACACATTATGTTTTAGCAAAGCACAAATATACTGTTTAGCTCAGCTGCAATCTTCTATGACTGCCTTAGGTAGCTACAGCACAAAAATTTAAAAAAAATATTTTTGTAGGGCCTGTTGAGATGTAGAAATGGGCAGAGTGAGAAGAGGATAGAAGTTAAGGAATAAAGATTCTGAGGGGATCTTAAAAGATAACCAGAACAATTTTACAGTTTTAGCAAAGCAGACAACATGGAGCTATGCAGGTATTATATACACCATCTAGCTAGGATCTTTGAAAGGTTTGACAATCACTATGATATAGTCAAGATAATTCTCATTCTTCACCATTATGGTCACAATTTGTTTTGCCATTCCTTTGGAAATACGTTTTTTGTAAGCATGCTTCTGAGGGATACAGGTCAATAGTTTCTTCGATATAACTTTTATCTATTGAATATACAGTACAATGTGCCTTGTGTTTTTCGTATAGCTGTGTGAGTAACTTTAATTTACAAATAGACACACAAGCTGCCATAACACTGTATGCTCTGGTCATTCTTCATTTTGTTGTTCTCATTACCTATGAGTGTATTGGTTCTAATAACCAGTTATTTCCTTGAAAAACTAAGTCATTATTCAGTTACAGGACTAAGGTAAGCCACCTTTTTAACTTGAAAACACAAGCCTGTAATGAGAAATGAAATACCTCGTACATGAGTTCCTAAATTTCAAGGCCAGGCTAGAGCCCCTGGAAGCAATAAAGGAAAAAAAAATGTTGTTTTTGTAAAAGAGTGACACTTAGGGGCACACAGATTATACAAATGAAAGAAAATAGTGTCAAGGAAATGGTAACATTTTGGAAGCAAGAATTTTGTTTCAGCATATGAACACTGGATTGAGGAAATTTCAGTTCACAAATGTAAATGCAAAACATTTATATACAGAATTCACAGCTGTGATTAAAAGGAGCATTCAATATCCTTTTATTGGAAACTGTGATATAGTAGGACTTAAAACTTATTGCAAATTTAAGCAGACTTAGGAGAAAAAAATTAGGAGGCAAAGCTGAAAGAATGTAGACTTCAAGAGAGGAAAGGACTAAATTGTTTCTATGGAATAGGCCTTAAAATTCAACACTGGGTAAAGATTATAGGCAAAAGGAAATTAGGTACCTTAAATCTATTTAGTACCTTGGTAAGCGGAAAACAAAGTTTTACTTGAATAATATGGATCTAGTCCATTCAACTTAAGGAGTGATAGAGTTTTCTTTTGAAAACTAACAAAATTTAATGAAAATCCAAGTCTCTTGTTCAGGCAATCTTGTAAATCCATTTTGAATATTATTCAAGAGTAAGAGAGGGGATTTGAGAAGACGGTGGAAGAGTAAGACGCGGATATCACCTTCCTCCCCACGGATACATCAGAAATACATCTACACGTGGAACTGTTCCTATAGAACACGAACTGAACGCTGGCAGAAGACCTCAGACCTCCCAAAAGGCAAGAAACTCCCCCACGTAGCTGGGTAGGGCAAAAGAAAAAAGAAAAAACAGAGGCAAAAGAATAGGGATGGGACCTGCACCAGTGGGAGGGAGCTGTGAAGGAGGAAAGGTTTCCACACACTAGAAGCCCCTTCAAGGGCAGAGACTGTAGGTGGCAGAGGGAGGAAGTTTCAGAGCCACAGAGGAGAGCACAGCAACAGGGGTGTAGAGGGCAAAGTGGAGAGATTCCCGCATAGAGGATCGGTGCTGACCAGCACTCACCAGCCCAAGAGGCTTGTCTGCTCACCTACCAGGACAGGTGGGGTTGGGGAGCTGAGGCTCGGGCTTCAGTGGGATCACAGGGAGAGGACTGGGGTTGGCTGTGTGAACACAGCCTGAAGGGGCTAGTGTGCCACGGCTAGCCAGGAGGGAGTCCGGAAAAATCTGGAGCGACCGAAGAGACAAGAGACTTTTTCTTGTCTCTTTGTTTCCTGGTGCGCGAGGAGAGGGGATTAAGAGTGCTGCTTAAAGGAGCTCCAGAGATGGGTGGGAGCCGTGGATATCAGCGTGGACCCCAGAGACGGACATGAGATGCTAAGGCTGCTGCTGCCACCACCAAGAAGCCTGTGTGCAAGCACAGGTCACTATCCACACTGCCACTCCCAGGAGCCTGTGCAGCCCACCACTGACAGGGTCCCATGATCCAGGGACAATTTCCCCAGGAGAATGCACGGTGCGCCTCAGGCTGGTGCAACATCATGCAGGCCTCTGCCACTGCAGGCTCGCCCCGCATCCATATCCCTCCCTCCCCCAAGGCCTGAGTGAACCAGAGCCATAAAATAAGCTGCTCCTTTAACCCCGCCCTGTCTGAGTGAAAAACAGACACCCTCAGGCAACCTACACACAGAGGCGGGGCCAAATCCAAAGCTGAAACCCTGGGAGCTGTACGAACAAAGAGAAAGGGAAATTTCTCCCAGCAGCCTCAGAAGCAGTGGATTGAAGCTCCACAATCAAATTGATGTACCCTGCATCTGTGGAATACCTGAATAGACAACAAATCAACCAAAATTGAGGAGGTGGACTTTGGGAGCAAGATAGATTATTTTTTCCCCTTTACCTCTTTTTGTGAATGTGTACATCTATGCTTCTGTGTGAGATTTTGTCTGTATAGCTTTGCATTCACCATTTGCCCTAGGGTTCTGTCCATCCGTTTTTTTGTTGTTGTTTTTTACTTAAAATTTTTTTTCTTAATAATTATTTTTTATTTTAATAACTTTATTTTATTTTATCTTACTTTATTTTATTTTATCCTCTTTCTATATTTTCTCCCTTTTATTCTGAGCCATGTGGACGACAGGCTCTTGGTGCTCCAGCCAGGAGTCAGGGCTGTGCCACTGAGGTGGGAGAGCCAACTTCAATAAACTGGTCCACAAGAGACCTCACAGCTCCACATAAGATAAAATGATGAAAATCTCCCAGAGATCTCCATTCCAACACCAAGACCTAGCTTCACTCAACAACCAGCAAGCTACAGTGCTGGACACCCTATGCCAAACAACTAGAAAGCCAGGAACACAGCCCCATCCACTAGCAGAGAGGCTGCCTAAAATCATACTAAGGCCACAGACACCCAAAAAACACCACATCACACGTGGACCTGCCCACCAGAAAGACAAGATCCAGTCTCATCCACCAGAACACAGGCACTAGTCCCTTCCACCAGGAAGATGACACAACCCACTGAACCAACCTTAGCCACTGGGGACAGACACCAAAAACATCAGGAACTACAAACCTGCAGCCTATGAAAAGGAGACACCAAATACAGTAAGATAAGCAAAAGGAAAAGACAGAAAATCACACCGCAGATGAATCAGCTAGGTAAAAACCCACCAGACCTAACAAATGAAGATGAAATAGGCAGTCTACCTGAAAAAGAATTCAGAATAATGATAGTAAACATGATCCAAAATCTTGGAAATAGAATAGAGGAAATGCAAGAAACATTTAACAAGGACCTAGAAGAACTAAAGAGGAAACAAGCAATGATGAACAACACAATAAATGAAATTAAAAATACTCTAGAAGAGATCAATAGCAGAATAACTGAGGCAGAAGAACGGATAAGGGACCTGGAAGATAAAATAGTGGAAATAACTACTGCAGAGCAGAATAAAGAAAAAAGAATGAAAAGAACTGAGCAGTCTCAGAGACCTCTGGGACAACATTAAACACACCAACATTCGAATTACAGGGGTCCCAGAAGAAGAAGAGGAAAAGAAAGGGACTGAGAAAATATTTGAAGAGATTATAGTTGAAAACTTCCATAATATGGGAAAGGATATAGTTAATCAAGTCCAGGAAGCACAGAAAGTCCCATACAGGATAAATCCAAGGAGAAACACACAAAGACCCATATTAAATGAACTGTTAAAAATTAAATACAAAGAAAGCAGCAAGGGAAAAACAACAAATAACACACAAGGGAATCCCCATAAGGTTAACAGCTGATCTTTAAGCAGAAACTCTGCAAGCCAGAAGGGAGTGGCAGGACATATTTAAAGTGATGAAGGAGAAAACCCTACAACCAAGATTATGCTTCACAGCAAGGATCACATTCAGATTTGATGGAGAAATTAAAATCTTTACAGACAAGCAAAAGCTGAGAGAGTTCAGCACCACCAAACCAGCTTTACATCAAATGGTAAAGGAATTTCCCTAGGCAACAAACACAAGAAAAGGAAAAGACCTACAATAACAAACCCAAAACAATTAAGAAAATGGGAATAGGAACATATATATTGATAATTACCTTAAATGTAAATGGATTAAATGCTCTCACCAAAAGACACAGACTGGCTGAACAGATACAGAAACAAGACCCATATATATGCTGTCTAGAAGAGACCCACTTCAGACCTAGGGACACATACAGACTGAAAGTGAGGGGATAGAAAAAGATATTCCATGCAAATGAAAATCAGAAGAAGGCTGGAGTAGCAATTCTCATATCAGACAAAATAGACTTTAAATAAAGACTATTACAAGAGACAAACAAGGACACTACATAATGATGAAGGGATCGATCCAAGAAGAAGATATAACAGTTGTAAATATTTATGCACCCAACATAGAAGCACCTCAATACATAAGGCAAATACTAACAACCAGAAAATGGGAAATCGACAGTAACACATTCATAGTAGGGGACTTTAACACCCCACTTTCACCCATGGACAGATCATCCAAAATGAAAATAAATAAGGAAACACAAGTTTTACATGATACATTAAACAAGATGGACTTAATTGATATTTATAGGACACTCTATCCAAAAACAACAGAATACACATTTTTCTCAAGTGCTCATGGAGCATTCTCCAGGATAGATCGTATCTTGGGTCACAAATCAAGCCTTGGTAAATTTAAGAAAATTGAAATTGTATCAAGTATCTTTTCTGACCACAACGCCATGAGACTAGATATCAATTACAGGAAAAGGTCTTTAAAAAATACAAACACACTGAGGCTAAACAATACACTACTTAATAATGAAGAGATCATTGAAGAAATCAAAAAGGAAATCAAAAAATACCTAGAAACAAATGACAATGAAGACACGATGACCCAAAACCTATGGGATGCAGCAAAAGCACTTTTAAAAGGGAAGTTTATAGCAATACAATACTACCTTAAGAAACAGGAAACATCTCAAATAAACAACCTAACCTTGCACCTAAAGCAATTAGAGAAAGAAGAACCAAAAAAAATCCGAAAGTTAGCAGAAGGAAAGAAATCATAAAGATCAGATCAGAAATAAATGGAAAAGAAATAAAGGAAATGATAGCAAAGATCAATAAAACTAAAAGCCAGCGCTTTAAGAAGATAAACAAACTTGATAAACCATTAGCCAAACTCATCAAGAAAAAAAGGGAGAAGACTCATATCAATAGAATTAGAAATGAAAAAGGAGAAGTAACAACTAACACTGAAGAAATACCATGGATCATGAGAGATTACTACAAGCAACCCTATGCCAATAAAATGGACAACCTGGAAGAAATGGACAAATTCTTAGAAATGCACAACCTGCCAAGAATGAACCAGGAAGAAATAGAAAATATGAACAGACAAATCACAAGTACTGAAATTGAAACTGTGATGAAATATCTTCAAACAAACCAAAGCCCAGCACCAGATGGCTTCACAGGCAAATTCTATGAAACATTTAGAGAAGAGCTAACACCTATGCTTCTCAAACTCTTCCAAAATATAGCAGAGGGAGAAACACTCTGAAACTCATTCTACGAGGCCACCGTCACCCTGATACCAAAACCAGAAAAAGATGTGACAAAGAAAGAAAACTACAGGCCAAAATCACTGATGAACATAGATGCAAAAATCCTCAACAAAATACTAGCAAACAGAATCCAACAGCACATTAAAAGGATCATACACTGTGATCAAGTGGGGTTTATTCCAGGAATTCAAGGATTCTTCAATATATGCAGATCAATCAACATGTTACACCACATTAAGAAATTGAAGTACAGAAAAGATATGATCATCTCAATAGATGCAGAGGAAGCTTTTGACAAAATTCAGCACCCATTTTTGATAAAAACCCTGCAGAAAGTAGGGATAGAGGGAACTTTCCTCAACATAATAAAGGCCATATATGACAAACCCACAGCCAACATCGTCCTCCATGGTGAAAAACTGAATGAAAGCATTTCCAATAAGATCAGGAACAAGACAAGTTTGCTCACTCTCAACACTCTTATTCATCATAGTTTTGGAAGTTTTAGCCACAGCAATCAGAGAAGAAAAGGAAATAAAAGGAATCCAAATCGGAAAAGAAGAAGTAAAGCTGTCACTGTTTGCAGATGGCACTGACACTATACATAGAGAATCCTAAAGATGCTACCAGAAAACTACTAGAGCTAATCAATGAATTTGGTAAAGTAGCAGGATACAAAATTAATGCACAGAAATCTCTGGAATTCTTATATCCTAAGGATGAAAAATCTGAAAGTGAAATTAAGAAAACACTCCCATTTACCATTGCAACAAAAAGAATAAAATATCTAGGAGTAAACCTACCTAAGGAGACAAAAGACCTGTATGCAGAAAATTATGACACTGATGAAAGAAATTAAAGATGATACAAATAGATGGAGAGATATACCACGTTCTTGGATGGGAAGAATCAACATTGTGAAAATGACTCTACTACCCAAAGCAATCTACAGATTCAATGCAATCCTTATCAAACTACCACTGGCATTTTTCACAGAACTAGAGCAAAAAATTTTGCAATTTGTATGGAAACACAAAAGACCCCGAATAGCCAAAGCAATCTTGAGAACGAAAAAAGGAGCTGGAGGAATCAGGCTCCCTGATTTCAGACTATACTACAAAGCTACAGTAATCAAGACAGTATGGTACTGGCACAAAAACAGAAAGATAGATCAATGGAACAGGATAGAAGCCCAGAGATAAACCCACGCACATATGGACACCTTATCTTTGATAAAGGTGGCAGGAATGTACAGTGGAGAAAGGACAGCCTCTTCAATAAATGGTGCTGGGAAAACTGGACAGGTACATGTAAAAGTATGAGATTAGATCACTCCCTAACACCATACACAAAAATAAGCTCAAAATGGATTAAAGACCTAAATGTAAGGCCAGAAACTATCAAACTCTTAGAGGAAAACATAGGCAGAACAGTCTATGACATAAATCACAGCAAGATCCTTTCTGACCCACCTCCTAGAGTAATGGAAATAAAAACAAAAATAAACAAATGGGACCTAATGAAACTTCAAAGCTTTTGCACAGCAAAGGAAACCATAAACAAGACCAAAAGACAACCTTCAAAATGGGAGAAAATATTTGCAAATGAAGCAAATGACAAAGGATTAATCTCCAAAATTTACAAGCAACTCATGCAGCTCAATAACAAAAAAACAAAGAACCCAATCCAAAAATGGGCAGAAGACCTAAATAGACATTTCTCCAAAGAAGATATACAGACTGCAAACAAACACATGAAAGAATGCTCAACATCATTAATCATTAGAGAAATGCAAATCAAAACTACAATGAGATATCATCTCACACCAGTCAGAATGGCCATCATCAAAAAATCTAGGAACAATAAATGCTGGAGAGGGTGTGGAGAAAAGGGAACACTCTTGCACTGCTGGTGGGAATGTGAATTGGTTCAGCCACTATGGAGGTTCCTTAAAAAACTACAAATAGAATTACCCTATGACCCAGCAATCCCACTGCTGGGCATATACCCTGAGAAAACCATAATTCCAAAAGAGTCATGTACCAAAATGTTCATTGCAGCTCTATTTACAATAGCCCGGAGATGGAAACAACCTAAGTGCCCATCATCGGATGAATGGATAAAGAAGATGTGGCACATATATACAGTGGAATATTACTCAGCCTTAAAAAGAAACGAAATTGAGTTATTTGTAATGAGATGGATAGACCTAGAGTCTGTCATAGAGAGTGAAGTAAGTCAGAAAGAAAAAGACAAATACCGTATGCTAACGCATATATATGGAATTTAAGAAAAAAAAGGATGTCATGAAGAACCTAGGGGTGGGACGGGAATAGAGACGCAGACCTACTGGAGAACGGACTTGAGGATATGGGGAGGGGGAAGGGTGAGCTTTGACAGGGCGAGAGAGAGTCATGGACATACACACACTAACAAACGTAGTAAGGTAGATAGCTAGTGGGAAGCAGCCGCATGGCACAGGGATATTAGTTCGGTGCTTTGTGACAGCCTGGAGGGGTGGGATAGGGAGAGTGGGAGGGAGGGAGACGCAAGAGGGAGGACATATGGGAACATATGTATATATATAACTGATTCACTTTGTTATAGAGCAGAAACTAACACACCATTGTAAAGCAATTGTACCCCAATAAAGATGTTAAAAAAAAAAAAACTACAATGAGATATCATCTCACACCAGTCAGAATGGTCATCATCAAAAAATATAGAAACAATCAATGCTGGAAAGGGTGTGGAGAAAAGGGAACACTCTTGCACTGCTGGTGGGAATGTGAATAGGTTCAGCCACTATGGAGAACAGTGTGGAGGTTCCTTAAAGTACTACAAATAGAACTACCATATGACCCAGCAATCCCACTACTGGGCATATACCCTGAGAAAACCAAAATTCAAAAAGAGTCATGTACCACAATGTTCATTGCAGCTCTATTTACAATAGCCGGAGATGGAAACAACCTAAGTACCCATCATCGGATGAATGGATAAAGAAGATGTGGCACATATATACAATGGAATATTACTCAGCCATAAAAAGAAACGAAATTGAGCTATTTGTAATGAGGTGGATAGACCTAGAGTCTGTCATACAGAGTGAAGTAAGTCAGAAAGAGAAAGACAAATACCATATGCTAACACATATATATGGAATTTAAGGGAAAAAAATGTCATGAAGAACCTAGGGGTAAGACAGGAATAAAGACAGAGACCTACTGGAGAACGGACTTGAGGATATGGGGAGGGGGAAGGATGAGCTGTGACAAAGCAAGAGAGACGCATGGACATATATACACTACTAAACGTAAGGTAGATAGCTAGTGGGAAGCAGCCGCATAGCACAGGGATATCAGCTCGGTGCTTTGTGACTGCCTGGAGGGGTGGAACAGGGAGGGTGGGAGGGAGGGAGATGCAAGAGGGAAGAGATATGGGAACATATGTATATGTATAACTGATTCACTTTGTTATAAAGCAGAAACCAACACACCATTGTAAAGCAATTATACACCAATAAAGATGTTAAAAAAGAAAAATCTGGAAGCAATAAATGCTGGAGAGGGTGTGGAGAAAAGGGAACTCTCTTGCACTATTGGTAGGAATGTAAATTGATACAGCCACTGTGGAGAACAGTATGGAGGTTCCTATAAAAACTACAAATAGAACTACCATATGACCCAGCAATCCCACTACTTGGCATATACCCTGAGAAAACCATAATTCAAAAAGTGTCATGTACCAAAATGTTCATTGCAGCTCTATTTACAATAGCCAGGACATGGAAGCAACCTAAGTGTCCATCAACAGGTGAATGGATAAAGATGTGGCACATATATATAATGGAATATTACTCAGCCATAAAAAGAAATGAAATTGAGTTATTTGTAGTGAGGTGGATGGACCTAGAGTCTGTCTTACAGAGTGAATTAAATCAGAAAGAGAAAAACAAATACTGTATGCTAACACATATATATGGAATCTAGGAAAAAAATAAAAATTAAAAAAAAAAGGTCATGAAGACCCTAGGGGTAAGATGGGAATAAAGACAGAGACCTACTAGAGCATGGACTTGAGGATATGGGGAGGGGGAAGTATAAGCTGTGACAAAGTGAGGAGGTTGCATGGACATATATACACTACCAAACGTAAAATAGATAGCTAGTGGGAAGTAGCCACACAGCACAGGGAGATCAGGTAGGTGATTTGTGACCACCTAGAGGGGTGGAATAGGGAAGGTGGGAGGGAGGGATACACAAAAGGGAAGATATATGGGAACATATGTATATGTATAACTGATTCACTTTGTTATAAAGCAGAAACTAACACACTATTGTAAAGCAATTATACTCCAATAAAGATGTTTAAAAAAATAAAATAATTTACAGCCTTAAAAAAAAAAGGAGTAAAAGGAAATCTCATTAAAATATAGGATAACTGAATTACAGTAGTATATTTTTCAATTTTGTAATCACATTCCAAGAGTAATTTCACTGAGGGACTCATTACCATATTTTTGACACTATAATTCAGATGTGGACAGATTTTTATTATTTATTTTAGAAATAAAGCATACCATCTACTCATTTGTTTATTCATTGACCCATTCTGATTTGTACAACTAATTTTTTTCAACGAAACCACATAAAGAATATAATTTTTTTTCTCTCAAAAGATAACATTAATTTTATTTTAGCTGTTCTTCATACTTTAGTAGACAGTAAAGACAATGAAAATAACCAAGAGGTTCTCAGAAGACAGCTGGCTTAAGAAATGTTAATAAAATAAATAGGATGAATGTAAAATCTGTACTTATATTCCTAAGTCCCATCAATTATTTAACAAGTATCTATAGTTAATTTATGTTTATATGATACCCAAAGATGAGTGCACTCTTTATCTGAGAGCTGATAATTTTCAAAATTACTTAATTGGAGACAGTTTTTTTTTTTTTTCTAAATTGTTTTTTGGAAGTGAGGAATTTAAATCCAACCCCAAAGAAAAAAACTTAATGATTTCATAGAATCTCACAATAAATTTGCAAAGAAGGTATACAGCATCATGGTGTTGAGAAAAATATGCTCAGAAGGATTAAATTATTTGTCATGTTCATAGTAGACATGGATCCAGGTTTATCAGAAATCAAATACATATTATTTACATTAAGCTCCCTACAAGCACTCAGAACTAATACGCCTTACCAATTATGTATCTCATTGTCTCTTTCACTTGATAGATGAAATAGGTAATAGATAGATATGTATAAATATAGATCTGTTGCTATAAATAGTTTACATAAAAGTTCTTTGTAACTTTGAAGTGTTTAAAAAATAGTTGTTATTATCTGTATCATACTTATTTTTGCAATTGTACTGCAAGTCCTTGTGACAATGTAGTGACTTCCTTTCTGACTTCTGCCCTACTTCACTATTCCCATTATTTTACTGGTTCCTCTCCCACTTTGTTGCAAAATGACAAATATCCAGTACGGATTACAGCCCAGCTCCCATATCTTTAGGCCCACTATTTCATTTTCTCCATGTCTGCCTTTTCTGGGCATCAGTGATCAGCCCATGCCCTAGTCAAATTTTTCCACTCCCTGGGAGACATCAAAATTTAATTTTGTCCCATTTCATTTCTTGGATAACAGCTAAGATGGAATTCAGTTTCATGATTCTGTATTAAGAAAATTCAATTAAAAACAAACAAAAAACAGCAATCATCCCTTTTTATTTTTATAAATTTATTTATTTATTTTTGGCTGCATTGGGTCTTTGTTGCTGTGTGCAGTCTTTCTCTAGTTGCAGTGAGTGGGGGCTACTCTTCATCGTGGTGCGCAGGTTTCTCATTGTGGTGGCCTCTCTTGTGTCTTTGGATTTTTTTGGGTTTTTTTAATTTAATGTATTTTTTATATAGCACGTTCGTATTAGTTATCTATTTTATACATATTGGTGTATATATGTCAACAATTTCCCAATGTGGTGGCCTCTCTTGTTGTGGAGCATGGGCTCTAGGTGCACGGGCTTCAGTAGTTTTGGCTTGCAGGCTCTAGAGTGCAGGCTCAGTAGTTGTGGTGCATGGTCTTTGTTGTCCCATGGCATGTGGGATTTTCCTGGACCATGGCTTGAACCTGTGTCCCCTAAATGGGTGGGCAGATTCTTAACCACTGAGCAACCAGGGAAGTACCAGCAACCACCCTTTATGTAGAGTAGAATAGATCCACATTACCCAAACAAAAACTTTTGTTTTTCTTCCTACCCAGTCCTCATTAATAGCATGTGTTATTTGGGTCAAGACTTAGAGGACTTTGGAATCTTATGAGTGATTTCCAGGGTGCAGCTACTGTGGAGACCAAAATACCTGGAATATTAAAAAAATGATATGTTTTAGATGTAAAGCTATTTCTCAATACATCACCACCTTTTCTTGTTCCCCATACTATCCTCAGCCTCAAATAATTTTGAGAATTTGGGCAACTTTTTCTTTTAAGAGTTTTTATAATGTTGATATTTATAACTATTGCTGATTATTTTTTGGTCAGTGTCTTGTTATGACTCAATATAACTCTTTCATAGGAATTGTATTCAACATAAAATACTTAGCAAAATGTTGTATGTAGCAATATAATGCTACATTTTAGTTCAATAGAATAAATATCATTAATTATTTATATTTATTTAAGATCATGATTGTAGACAAAGTATTACATATGAACTAATTTTATCTTTCTCTTTTTTACTTTTAAAGTATTAACATCATAATGTAAGTAATTTTGTGCCTGCAGGAGACATAAACCTGTAATCATATTAAAAATCACTGCCCTGTCAGATGATAGGAATCAATTCAAGGAGCTTCATCTAAATAATATTGTAAGTATTCTGCAAAATAAATTTAAAGTCACACCCAGTGACAAAAGATTTTACTAAGGTGGATTGAAATAAAATTACTTCAGAGTACAGGTATTTTGCCTCCTTAGGTAAGTTTATTCCTAGATATTTTATTCTTTTGGATGCGATGGTAATTGGGATTGTTTCCTTAATTTCTCTTTCTGATAATTCATTGTTAGTGTGTAGGAATGCAAGAGGTTTCTGTGTATTAATTTTGTTTCCTTCAACTTTACCAAATTCATTGATGAGCTCTAGTAGTTTTCTGGTAGCATGTTTAGGATTGTCTATGTATAGTACCATATCATCTGCAAACAGTGACAGTTTTACTTCTTCTTTTACAGTTGGAATTTCTTTTCTTTTTCTTCTCTGATTACTGTAGCTAGGACTTCCAAAGCTATATTGAATAAAAGTGGCAAGAGTGGGCATCCTTTTCTTTTTCCTTATCTTAGAGGAAATTCTTTCAGCTATTCACTGTTGAGTATATTAGTTGTGGGTTTTTCATATATGGCCTTTATTATGTTGAGGTAGGTTCCCTCTAGGCCCACTTTCTGGAGTGTTTTTGTCATAAATTGGTGTTGAATTTTGTCAGAAGCATTTTCTGCATCTTGAGATGATGATAGGGTTTTTATTCTTCAGTTGTTTCATTTGGTGTTTCACATTGATTGATTTGCATCTATTAAAGAATCTTTGCATGCGTGGGATAAATCCCACTTGATCACGGTGTATGATCCTTTTAATGTGTTATTAGATTCAATTTGTAGTATTTTGTTGAAGACTTTTGCATCTATGTTTACCAGTGATATCAGCCTATACTTTTATTTTGGGGGTATCTTTGTCTGTTTTTTGTTTTTTAATAAATGTATTTATTTATTTATTTTTGGGTGTGTTGGGTCTTCATTTCTGTGTGAGGGTTTTCTCTAGTTGCGGCGAGGGGGGCCACTCTTCATCATGGTGCACAGGCCTCTCACTGTCATGGCCTCTCTTGTTGCGGAGCACAGGCTCCAGATGTGCAGGCTCAGTAGTTGTGACTCACGTGCCTAGTTGCTCCACGGCATGTGGGATCTTCCCAGACCAGCACTCGAACCCATGTGCCCTGCATTGGCAGGCAGATTCTCAACCACTGAGCCACCAGGGAAGCTCTCTTTGCCTGGTTTTAATATCAGGGTGATATCAGGGTAAACTGAGTTTGGGAGTTGTTCCTTCCTCTGCAGTTTTTTGGAAGAGTTTTAGAAGGGTAGTTGTTATTTCTTCTGCATATATTTGAGAGAATTTGCCTGTGAAGCCATCTGGTCCTGAACTTGTGTTTGATGGAAGTTTTTTAATCAGTTTCAATTTTAGTACTTGTGATTGGTTTGTCCATATTTTCTATTTTTTCCTGGTTCAGTCTTCAAAGGTTGTACCTTCCTAACAATTTTTCCATTTCTTCTAGGTTGTCCATTTTATTGGACTATAGTTGCTTGTAGTATAAAATGCTGATGAAAGAAACCAAAGATGATACAAATAGATAGAACAATATACCATGTTCTTGGATTGGAGGAATCAACATTGTCAAGATGACCATACTAGCCAAAGCAATCTACAGATTCAGTGCAATCTCTATCAAATTACCAATGGCATTTTTCACAGAATTAGAACAAAAAAATTTAAATATGTATGAAAACACAAATGTCTCTGAATTGCCAAAGCAATCTTGAGAAAGAAAAACGGAGTTGGAGGAATCAGACTCCTGACTTCAGACTATACTATACTACAAAGCTACAGTAATCAAAACACTATGGTACTGGCAACAAAGCAGAAATGTAGATCAATGGAAGAGAATACAAAGCCCAGAGATAATCCCATGCACCTATGGTCAACTAATCTAAGGCAAAGGGGGCAAAAGTATACAATGGGCAAAAGTATACAATAAGTATACAATGGGCAAAATAAGTATACAATGGGCAAAAGTGTACAATAAGTGGTACTGGGATAACTAGACAGATACATGTAAAAGAAATGAAATTAAAACAGTCTCTACACCATACACAAAAATAAACTAAAAATGAATTAAAGACGTAAATGTAAGGCTGGATGCTGTAAAACTCTTAGAGGAAAACATTGGCAGAACACTCTCTTACATAGACTGCAGCAAGATCTTTTCTGATCCAGCTACTACAGTAATGAAAATAAAAACAAAAATAAATGGATGGGGCCTAGTTAAACTTAAAAGCATAGCACAACAAAGGAAACCATAAACAAAACAAAAAGATAACCCACAGAATGGGAGAAAATATTTACAGACAAAGTGACTAATAAGGGATTAATCTCCAAAATATGCAAAGAGCTCATGTAGCTCAATATCAAAACAAAAAATCAAAAAAGCAAACAACCTAATCAAAAAATGAGTGGAAGATCTAAATAGACATTTTTCCAAAGAAAACATACAGATGGACAAGAAGCAAATGAAAAGATGCTCAATATCGCTAATTATTAGAGATATGAAAATTAAAACTATAATGAGATATCACCTCACACCAGTAAGAAAGTCCATCATCAAAAAATCTACAAATAGGGGCTTCCCTGGTGGCGCAGTGGTTGAGAGTCTGCCTGCTGATGCAGAGGACATGGGTTTGTGCCCTGGTCTGGGAAGATCCCACATGCTGTGGAGTGGCTGGGCCTATGAGCCATGGTGGCTGAGCCTGCGTGTCTGGAGCCTGTGCTCCACAACGGGAGAGGCCATGACAGTGAGAGGCCCATGTACCACAAAAAGAAAAAAAACAAAATCTACAAATAATAAATGCTGGAGAGGGTGTGGAGAAAAGGGAACCCTCCCAAACCTGTTTGTGGGAATGTAAATTGGTACAGCCCTTATGGAGAAGAGTATGGAGATTCCTTAAAAAAACAAATATTAAGCAACCATATGATCCAACAATCCCACGTCTGGGCATATATCTGGAGAAAACCATAATTCAGAATGGTACATGCACCCCAGTGTTCATTGCAGCAATATCTACAAGAGCCAAGACAAGAAAGCAACCAACTGCCCATCAACAGAGGAGTGGATAATGAAGATATTGTAATATATAAAATGGAATATTAGTCATAAAAAAATAACGAAATAATGTCATTTGCAGCAACATGGATGGACCTACAGATTGTCATACTAAGTGAAGTAAGTCAGAGAAAGACAAATATCATGTGAAATTACTTATATGTGAAATCTAAAAAAAAAAAAAAAAGCACAAATGAACTTATTTCCAAAGAGAAATAGAGTCACAGATATAGAAACAAACTTATGGCTACTGTGGGAAAATGGCAGGAGGAATAAATTGAGATTGAGATTGACATATACACCCTACTACACATAAAATAGATAACCGGTAAGGATTTACTGTATAGCACAGGAAACTCTACTCAATACTCTGTAATGACATATATGGAAAAAGAATCTAAAAATGAGTGGATATGTGTATGTGTGTAACTGATTCACTTTGCTGTACACCTGAACCTAACACAACATTTCAAGTCAACTATTCTCCAATAAAAAATAAAAATAAAATAACATAATTCCAAAACAAGAAAATGATCATTGTGAATGAGTAATGCCTGTTTGTGTGATTTTCTACATGAATTCAAACATAAAACAATCATGTTTTCTTTTTCTTTGTTAGAACACAAAGGGTGCATAATAAGATGATCATATTTGTGCCTATAGGTCATTGAAGGAAACATTATATTCAGGATAAGCAGACTTCCTTAAAGCACAGCTTTTTACTGCTAAACTTTATACACTTCCAGTCATAGGGAAAATTAAGCTAAACCACACATAAACACAGAAAAAAAATTTTAAACAAAATACAATTGATTAAATTGAAACACACACACACATAATTCCACTGATTCTCTTTTGTGTGAAAAGTTCTAGAGGCAAAGTTTGATCAATTACAATTATCTTTAACTTCATTGTATAAAATCTTTTGAAAACATAATAGCAATATCCACAAAGGAATTTTTTGCAACTCCTTTTTATTGACTCATTTTTTTTCAGGGTTTGTTATTGAATTGAGTGTGATTTAGCTGAAAATGGGCTAAACATGATTTTACAAATTTGTATATTATCCCCAGCCTGCTATCCCAAAATAACCTAGCTCTACATCTAATTTAGGAAGCATAAAATTGAATTCTGAAAGGGTAGTCAATGATCTTGTGCCTCTGTGAATGTCCAATTTATAGACTGTTCACTGAGTAAATGAGATATAGATTTTTTCTCTAATATTTGCAATCTTGAAACAAATTCTCTGGGCAATTTTATATCAGTTAGTACTGATGCCAGTAAAATAGCAAATCTAGAAAATGTGACACTGATTTCCATTCATATTCGCAGATTTATTTTTTGAGAAAATTAATATTTATTTCTTATAACTTTAATGGCTAAGATGCTATGTTTAAAATAAAGAGTAGTAAATTTTTCTTTCCACAAATATAAGAAAAAATGGGTCATTATCTCCAATGACAGAAAAAATATTGATGCGTATAGACTATGTTTTTTACAATATTAACCAAAGTTACCATGCATCTCTTTTGACACTCTGGAGCAATTAATTCTTTCCTGAGATTATTGAGGAAATCATCAATAAATTAAATATTTTATACAGAATTCTTAATATTGAACTTTAGAGCAAAATAAGTCATTGTGACTAAAATATCACATGCATTTTTTTCATAAATCTTCAATTCTCTATGAAGTTCAATTAAGACACAAGAATTAAATATAATTTTAACCACTATTTCATCAGAGGAACAAATAAATATGTGTCTTATTAAGATAATCTGCATATTAATTGGCAGATATCTTGTGATGATGTCTTAAGCCTTTAACCCCTTTATATTTACTGCTCAGTATGTTCTCTTGTAACTGTTACTAATTGTTCCTCTTTCTAATTGTGTGATTGAAGGTTTATACAAAATTTTAATTTCACACTTTGATTTATTATTCCTTTTCTCTTTTGTCTCCTGTTACTGTACTTTAAAATATTCCATGGCTTCCCTGGTGGTGCAGTGGTTGGGAGTCCGCCTGCAGATACAGGGGACATGGATTTGTGCCCCGGTCCAGGAGGACACTGCGTGCCGTGGAGCGGCTGGGCCCGTGAGCTGTGACCCCTGGGCCTGCACGTCCGGAGCCTGTGCTCCACAGCAGGAGAGGCCACAATGGTGAGAGGCCCGCAAACCACAAAAAAAAAAAAAAAAAATTCCATTATCTTTCTGTACCCTCTTCTTTCTCCTCTTTCTCTTCCTCTGTGTCTATCTCTATCTTTTGTCCTGTTTTGAATCTTTGTCTGTCAGTGTATCCCCAAAGCACTACACTAAGCCTCCTGTATTTCTGTCTTGAGAAGCACCATGGTTTGTCAATTGTTGAGAATGTGTCTCCTAACAAGACTTCCTCTGTTCTCATTCCAGTGCTACCACTTATGAGTTCTATGGTCTGGATATTTCCAACACACTCTCTGTGCCTCAAATTTTGTATCTGAAAAATAACTCAGTAACAGTGCCTATTTTAGAGTGTCATTGAAAATTATACATTATCATATATAAAACACCTAGAAAAATGCCTCACAAAGGCCACAAGGGATCTTACTATGTCCACCAGCAGGCTAGCACCTGATGGGGGCCCACAGGTCCTGCTGCCAGATGCTACAGGAACTGGCCCCACCAACCAGCAGGTCAGCAGCCTCTGTAACAAGGAGGGCCAGGCAACCAGACAGGCCATGGGGCTAGCCATGCCTATCAGTTAATCCAGAGTACTCAGAACCACCCCCTCATAAGTACCCATACATGGGGAACCCTTAGAGCATACAGCTCTGGTAACCAGAAGGAAGTGTGCCGCCAGACAGATAGGAAGTCTTCTACATAAGGCTACTTTTCCAAGATCAGGAAAGGTAACCAACCTAAATAATACATAGAATTAAACCCAATGATTCAGGCACAAGAGTCAACAAATGAATATGTTCCAAATGAAGGAACAAGATAAAACCACAGGAGAAGAAATAAATGAAGTGCAGATAAGCAATCTACTTGATGAAGAGTTCAAGGTAATGATCATAAAAATGTGCAACAAACTTGAGAGAAGAATGGATGAACACAGTGAGAAGATTAAGAAAGGGTTAGAACACATAAGGAAGAAAAAAAAAAACAGAGCTGAAGGATACAGTAATTTAAATAAAACTTACACTAGAAGGAATCAACAGTAGATTAGATAATACAAAGGAATGAATCAGCAAACTGGAAGACATAGTAATGGAAATTACCCAAGCTGAACAGAAAAAAATAAAAAATAATTTAAAAAATGAAGACAGTTTAATAGACCTCTAGGGTAACCTCAAGCATACTAATATTCCTATTATAGGGGTTCCAGATGAAGGGAGAGAGAAAGGGGCAGAAACTTATTTGAATAAATAATAGCTGAAAACTTCCTTAACCTGGGAAAAGAAACAAACATCCAGGTCCAGGAATCACAGAGAGTCCCAAATAAGATGAATCCTAAGAGAAACGTACTAATACACACTGTAGTTAAAAATGGCAAAAATTAAATTTAAAGAGAGGATCTTAAAAGAAGCAAGGGAAATGCAGCTGGTTATATATAAAGGAATTCCCATGAGACTCTCAGCTGATTTTACAGGAGCCTGAAGGGAGTGTCATAACATATTCATAGTGATTAAAGAATAAAATCTACAAACAAAAATACTCTTTAATTTTGTTATAGAGTAAGGCTATAATTCAATTTTGAAGGAGAGATCAAGAGGCTTACAAAAAAGCCAAGAGAGTTCAGCACCACTAAACCAGCTGTACAAGAAATGTTAAAGGGACTTCTCTAAGCAAAAAATATATCACAACTAGAAATATGAACATTATAAAAGAAAGTCTCACTGGTAAAGGCAAACATGGTAAAAGTAGTAGACCATTCACTATTAGGATGTTTAAAAGACAAAGTAGTAAAATTATCTATATCCGCAATAAGTAGTTCAGGGATACACAAAAGAAAAAGATGCAAAATATAATGTCAAAAATATTAAATGTAGTGGGGGGGAGAGTAGAAATTCAGGGTTGTTAGAATATGATCAATCTTAAGAGATAATCAATGTAGAATAATCATTTATAATAAATACACACACAAAGAAAAAGGAATCCAAGAATAACACTAAAGATAGTTTCAAATCACAAAGGAAGAGAGCAAAAGAAAAAGGAGGGAACAAAAAGAACTACAGAAAAAATGAGAAAA
Source organism: Delphinapterus leucas (assembly GCF_059928025.1). Taxonomy (NCBI): domain Eukaryota; kingdom Metazoa; phylum Chordata; class Mammalia; order Artiodactyla; family Monodontidae; genus Delphinapterus; species Delphinapterus leucas. The sequence goes on along the minus strand of NC_143146.1, from coordinate 37,840,250 downwards.
CAGTTAACAAAATGGCAATATGCACATAACTAGCAACGATTACCTTAAATGTAAATGAACTGAACTCTCCAAGAAAATACATATGGTTGAAGAATGAATGAAAAATAAGAGCCATATATGTTGTTTACAAAAGACTTGTTTAAGAGCTAGACACACACAGACTGAAAGTGAGAGGATGGAAAAATATATTCTAAGTAAATGGAAATGAAAAAATGCTGGGATGGAAATACTTATATCAGACAAAATAGACTTTTAAGCAAAGACTATAACAAAAGACAAAAGGCATTATATAATGATAAAGGGGTCAATCCAAGAAGAGGCTATAACATTCATAAAACTACATGAACCTAACATAGGAGCACCTAAATATATAAAGCAAATATTTTGAGACATAAAAGGAGATATTGAGAGTAATATAATAATATTAGGGAACTTTAATACCCCACTTACTTCAAAGGAAATATTATTCAGACAGAAAATCAATAAAAAAACCATTAGCCTTAAATGGCACATTGGAACAAGTGCAGTATATATATATATATATATATATATATATATAACTTTCTATCCAAAATCAGAAGAATACACATTTTTTTCAAGTGCACATGGAACATTCTCCAGGATAGGTCACATACTAGGTCACAAAACAAGTCTCAGCAAATGTGAGAAGATTGAAATCACATCAAACATCTTTTCCAACCACAATGGTATGAGACTAGAAATCAACTACAAGGAAAAAACTGCAAAAATCACAAACACGGGGGAGCTAAATAATATGCTACCAAACAACAAATGAGTTACTGAAGAAGTCAATGAGGAAATTGAGGAAATAAAAAAAAAAATACCTGGAGACAAGTGAAAATGGAAACACAACTGGGAAACAGCGAAAAGCATTACTAAGAGGGAAGATTATATCAATATAAGCCTACCTCAGGAAATAAGAAAAATCACAAATAAATGACCTAACCTAACACCTGTGGTAAATAGGAAAAGAAGAAGAAAAGCCCCAAAGTTAGTAGAAGAAAAAATAAAAACAAACTGAGCAGAAATAAATGAAATAGAAACTAAGAAAAAAATGGAAAAGATCAATGAAACTAAAATCTGGTGATTTGAAAGATAAACAAAATTGATGAACCTTTAGACAGACTAATCAAGAGAAAATAGAGGGCCCAAATGAATAAAATCAGAAATGAAAGAGAAGTTACAACTGACACCAGAGAAGTACAAAATATTAAATGAGATTACTATGAACAATTACATGCTAATAAAATGGACAAACCAGAAAAAATGGATAAATTCCTAATGCACAATTTACTAAGACTAATCAGGAAGAAATAGAAAACATGAGCCAACCAATTCACAGTAATGAAATTGAATCAATAATTTTAAAAAAACCCTCAACAAATACAACTCCAGGAACAAACAGCTTCACAGGTGAATTTTACTAAACATTTGAAGAAGTTAACACCTATCTTTCTTAAATAATTATAGAAAATTCAAGAGGAAGAAATACTTTCAAACTCATCTACAAGGCCAGCATCATCCTCATACTAAAACCAGACAAAGACACCACAAAAAAGAAAATTACAGGCCAATATCACTGATGAAGAGAGATGCAAAAATTCTCAACAAAATATTAGCAAACCAAATGCAATAATACATTAAAAGGATCTTACACCATGATCAAGTGGGATTTATCTTAGGGATGCAAATGTGGTTCAATATCCAGAAATCAGTCAATCAATGTGATACACCATATAAACAAACCCTAAGAATAAAAATCATATGAGTATCTCAATAGAGGAAGGAAAATATTTTGAAAACATTCAACATCAATTTATGATAAAAAAAAAAACTTTCAACAAAGTGGGTATAGAGGGAACATTCCTCAACATAATAAAGGCCATATATGACAAACCCACAGCTAACATCATACTTAACAGTGAAAAGTTGAAAGCAATTCCTCTAAGATCAGGAACAAGACAAGAACGCCCATGCTCACAAATTTTATTCAATATAATATTGGTAGTCCCAGTCACAATGATCAGAAAAGAAAAAGAAATAAGAGGAATTTCAACTGGAGAGGTAGAAGTAAAACTGTCACTGTTTGCAAATGATATAATACCATGTATAGAAAATTATAAAAATGCCACCAAAAAACTATTATAACTAATAAAGAAATTCAATAAATTTGTAGGATACAAAATCAATACACAGGAATTTGTTGCATTTCCATACACTAACAATTAACTCTCAGAAAGAGAAATTAAGAAAGCAATATGATTTACAATTGTATCAAAAAGAATAAAATACCTAGGAATAAATCTAACTGAGGAGAGAAAAGACCTGTACTCAAAATAATATAGAGTATTGATGAAATGGACACAAACAAATGGAAATATACACTGTACTCATAGATTGGAAGAATCAATATTGTTAAAAATGACCATACTACTCAAGGTAATCTACAGATTCAATGCAATCCCTATCAAAATACCAATATTATTTTTCACATAGCTAGAACAAATAATTCTAAAATTTGTATGGCAGCATGAAAGACGCTGAGTAGACAAAACAATCTTGAGAAAGAAGAATGGAGCTGGAAGAATCATGCTCCCTGATTTCAAATTGTACTATAAACTACAATAATCAAAACTCTATAGTGCTGGCACAGAAACAGACAGATACAGCAATAGAACAGAATAGAGGGCCCAAAAATAAATCCACAAGGATAAGGTCAATTAGTCTATGACAAAGGAGGCAAGAACATGCAATGGGGAAAAGACAGATTCTTCAATATATGGTGTTGGGAAAGCTAGACAGCTACATGCAAAAGAATCAAACTGGACTACTTTCTCACACTAAACACAAGAATAAACTCAAAATGGTTTAAAGAATTAAATATAAGACCTGAATCCATAAAACTCCTTAGAAGAAATCATAGGCAGTACGCTCTTTGATTTCGATCATAGTGATATTTTTTTGGATATGTCTCATCAGGCAAAGGAAACAAAAGCAAAAATACACAAATGGAACCTAATCAAACTTAAAAGCTTTTGTGCAGCCAATGAAACTGTCAACAAACAAAAAGGTTGCCTAATACATGGGGTAAGATATTTGCAAACAATATGTCTGATAAGGGGTTAGTATCCAAAATATATAAAAAACCCACACAACTCAACATTAGAAAAACATACAACCAGATTAAAAAATGAGCAGAGGAACCGAGTGGACATTTTTCTATAGAAGATGTACTGATGCCCAACACACATATGAAAAGATGCTCAAAATCACTAATCATCAGGGAAATGCAAATCAAAACCACACTGAGATATCACCTCACACCTGCTTTCAGGATAGCTATTACTGAAAGGACCACAAATAATAAGTGTTGTCAAGGATGCTGAGATAAGGGAACACTCATGTACACTCAGTGGGAAAGTAAATTGCTATAGCCACTATGGAAAACAGTATGGAAAAGGTGGTGTATGTATATATATATATATATATATATATATATACACACACACACACACACTGGAAAAGGTGGTGTATGTATATATATATATATATATATATATATATACACACACACACACACTCACACACACACACATACATATATATATACACACACAAAATGGGATATTATTCAGCCCTAAAATAATGAAATCTTTCCATTAGCAGCAATGCATGGACCTAGAGGTTTATGCTATAAGTCAGACAGAAAAAGACTTTATCCTATGTTTTCACTTATATTTGGAATATTTTTTTAAAAATGAACAAACATAACAAAACAGAAACAGACTCTTAGATACAGAGAACAAACAAGTGGTTGCCAGAGGGGAAATGGGTGGGGGATGAGTGAAATAGGTGCAGAAAATTATGAGGTACAGACTTCCAGTTACAAAATATATGAGTCATGGGAATAAAATGTACAACATAGGGAATATAGTCAATAATATTGTAAGAACTTCTATGGTGATGGAATCTGTCTGGATTTATCATGGTGATCATTTTGTAATGTATAGAAGTATCATATCACTATGTTTTGCATCTGAAACTAACATAGTGTTGTAGGTCAATTATACGTCAATTAAAAAAAGAGGTCTGCACATATTAAGTGCTATATAGTTTTTCAATTATATTATTGTATTTTTATTATATTATATATATGCTATTATATCTATTATATTAGATATTACTATTATTTCTACTTTTCTTCAGTTCAGGTTATTTCAATCTTCTTTTTTGAATTCAAATCACAGGGGAATATTTGCTATTGTTGCTGTTTCTCGGAACATGTTACTCTTTGATTTGAAAAATACATGATTGCTAGACTGTCCTCCATTCATAAGGAAAGGGAGTTCCATCCATTTTAGAATGACTGGTTCTGGGATATGAATAGGTTTCTTGAAGCTAAACATTTCCCTACCACTATTGTGATAAACTAAATATTATCAGGTAGAATGTAACATGTAGCCCAAATATTGTCCACTTTAAACAAATCAGTACTATAAGATAATTAAAATACCTAAATTTCATGGATTCCGTTTTCTCCATGTACTATGATCCACTATCTTCAAACTATTTGTGGTGTTTTATTGTCATCTTTATGTTCTATACGTGCCCCCACGCATTTCTTTTGTGATTGTCTATGTGAGGAACTTTTAACTGGGGATTATTTTGTTCCGTCAGGGACATCTGGCAATGTTTGTAGACATTTTGGTTGTTGAATTTGGGAAGTGAGAAGGGTGCTACACGCATCTAACAGATGCTGGCCAGAAATCCTGCTCACCATTTTACAATGCACAGGATAGTCTTCCACAGCAAAGGATTTTCCATTTTAAAATATCAATAGTGCTTCGGGTGACAAACCATCATGTACATTATTCTTTACCCTCCTATCTGCTGCCTTCAAATCCACTCCTACAGAGGCCTTCTGTGAGCATGCTATCCTGACCATGCTGCTCTTCTCCACTGCTTCCCAGACTGTACAACCTTCAAGGTAAAACAAATGGCATTAGATTCCCGCAGTTCTCTTCTCTACCAGAGTTCCACCACATTTAATTTTGAAATGAGGTGATTACCTCTCTATCTGAAAGGCCTTAGACATTGCCCTTAAGAACAAACACCATGATCACCTTTAACCTTCATGAAAACTTCCAACTTCTACAACCCTGAAAACTGCATTCCCTTCTTGAGTATATAGAAATCAACACATATTGGCCATGTACAAATCAACTCATGTACAATGATGCAAGGGGATTGCTAAATCATTAATACTTCTGACTCAACAAAGTTTTGACAAAGTTGAGACACAGTGTCCAGTATACATCACTAAATTACTTTTCAGCAGTTCACATGCCTTTTGTTTCAGGTAAAATTGTGATGCAGATGTCAAGCAAAATCTTATTCAAATTCTTGCACTATATCTATCAATTTAATAATGTTGAGAAAAACTTACTTGACATCACCAATATCTACTTAGTGTCCTCATTCACAACATATGATAATAATAGTTAACTTTAACTATTTGGGATGTTACATTGATTAAACCTCTTGTGATGATTAAATTAAATGACACACTAAAGCAGTTAGCACTGTATTTACACATAAAAATTTTGAATAGTAATTATTTTCATATTAAACTTATTTCTAGTTAAGACAATAGACTCTGCTATTGGTGTTTTCTCTGTTACTCATTGCTGCTTAAAGCATATAAATATGTTACCTCCCTCCCTCAAGTCACTGCTCATTTATATATTTCAGTATCCTAATGAACTGCTCAAGTCTACTTGTGGCCACCATCATCTCCAGCTTATTGAATACTGCTCTGATTATTATTAAAATTAGCTTTTGGTTCACATTTCTATCCAACTCAATGCCTTCTCCTCATTATCCCTTGAGCATTCATACAGGTGATCCATCTAAAACCCTGACATTTCACTTTCCTGGCTTCCTCATTACCAATGACCTTTTTCTTTACTTCCTGATAGCCATCTATTTCTATGACCATAATGAAACTTATTTTCACCAAAACTTTGCCATCTCTGGAATCTCTAACATTTTCCTTTCTTACCAAAACTAAATGCTCTGAAACTGCACCTGTTTAAGAACCTGTGTGCAAAAATTATTTAACTGTATCATGTGTATCCATTGATTCTACAAGTTTCTAACCACTTTCAGCCTCTTCCTACTTTCTATTATTTCTCGACAATCTAATAACCCATTATTCATTATTGCAATTACTTCGTTAAAATATATAAATAACTCTCTTCTTCTAACATATTCACCTGACTACACTATACCCCTGGTTTAACTTAACTGTTTGGTGCCTGGACACATACAATTGAACATTGTTGAAAAATGCACTCAATGTCACAACTGGCTGTACCTGAAATAGATTCAAACTTCAAATATCCCTTCAGTCCTGCTCAGGAAACATAACGCTTTTCTCTATAATGCTTACTTTCCCACTTGACAAAATGACAGCTTCAACCTTTTCCTCTCTTTTCAAAATTGCCATTTCTTCCTTTTATAAAGTTTAGTAGATTAACTGTTGCTCATGCCTTTTTAATAAAATAGAAACTATCATGTATGTACTCTCTTAAATTGTGATTGCCAAATCTCCAAACATACCTGCAACTGCATATGTCTTATCCTCTACCCTCTTGTAACATCCTGTGAAATCCCTGTCTTCTTACTAAAGAGCATCTCCTCAGGTAAAACCTGGACCTCAAAGATTTTACTCCTTCAGTTACCACCTCTCTTTGATACTCTACCTATGTAATTTATTAATCCTGTAACATCTTTAATCCTTAAAAATAACCCTACTGAACTCTCATTGTCTTCCAGCTTTTTTTTTTTTTTTTTTGCGGTACGCGGACCTCTCACTTTGTGGCCTCTCCCACTGCGGAGCACAGGCTCCGGACGCGCAGGCCCAGCGGCTATGGCTCACGGGCCTAGCTGCTCTGCGGCGTGTGGGATCTTCCCGGACCAGGGCACAAACTCATGTCCCCTGCATCAGCAGGCAGACTCTCAAACACTGTGACACCAGGGAAGCCCCTCTTTTCCAGCTTTTAAATAATTTCTCTGATAATATTTATAGTCACAGATTTGAAAAGATGTCTGTGAGCATATCCAGTCCCTCATTTCTAATTTATTGAGTGGTAATAGTGTACTTTCTACTCCACACTGCTACAGCAATTCTTATTTATTTGGACACCAATCATTCTCATATTGTCAAGCTCAATGCAACTTTCATGCACTTACCTTCTTTAACCTCTGACATAACTGTTGAAGTGGTGCCATTCATTTTTCTGAAGATACCCTCCATTCTTGACTTCAGTTACACCACACTTTGGCTTTTCCACCTACATTTCAAAACTCTCCTTCTCAAAGTCCTTCACTTATTCTTCCTCTCTATCACAACTTATCCTTGTTCTCTCTCTTCCCCTTCTATTTCTCAGGTATCATTTCCATGTCATTCAAATATTTTAAATTAAATGCAATATGCTGATGACCCACAACCCTCTCCTCTAAGTACCTAACTTTTTAATGATATCTTTATCAGAGACAAACCAAACCCAGTAAATTCCAAATAGAATGCTCTTCCTAAATATTTTTTTTCTGGAAACATTGAATAGAATCTCCATGCTGCCTCTTACTTAGGAAATAACCTTCATTATTAACTGTGATCTCTCCCTTATCTTCCAATTCTACATCCATTATTTCTTAAAAGGGGATGGCTATTTCTTCATTTTCCTTCTCCTTTCTCATCACATGAGTTCTTGTATTATCTTCTGTTTACCCTGCATCTTCAGCTTACTGTATTAGTTCTGCTTAGTCAGTTTTCACAAAATAGAAGGAATTATTTTATTAAATAAACTAAACAATATTATTCTTGGGTATCTGACTCTTCAAAAATGTCCAGTAAATAACAAATAAAATGCAAACTATTTTACTGTATACAAAAAGTTCTACACAGTAAAGCCTGACTATTTCATTTGCCTCTTCTTTCTCTTCTCCTACCTACTAAGATTTGGTCCATTAAAGTCCACTTAATTTTCCTGTGTGGCATGCTCTTTTCTACCTCTAGTCCTTTATACATACTGTTCTATCTACTTGAAATAACTTTTCCCTAACATCTCACATCATTGGTTTATTTTGTATTCTAACCTTTGGTTTCAATTTCTTCTATACAGAAAACATTTTTCTGATCACCCCATCCAAATAATCCCTTCCTAGCTACATTTTCAAATCTCTGCACAGTTTCCTTCTCAACATCAGTGTATGGTATCATTTACACATTCATTCCTGTGTTTAGTTATTTACTTTTGTATAAATTTCTTGCATTAGATTATAAATTCCATGACTTATTAATCAGGTATATTTTGGTTATCCAAATCTTAATAATGTGTGTGGTATACTACATACAGTAAAAATAAAATGTTTAGGGAGGCATTTTCTCAGGGTTACTTGAGATGTTGCCTCCTGGGCTTGAAGGCCTCAGTATGTCTGTTGAATAAAACATGTCTCAACTTTTAGGTTGTGTATATATATTTTTAGTCTACATTTATGACTACCAATGAGAGAGCTGGAGCAGAATTTTCTCCTTTGCCTGAACTCTACAAGGATCCAGAGGCTTGGTACCAGCAGAGGTCTCTTGTGCCCGTCTACCTCCTCACAGATTCCAAATGAATTATGGGTGAGTTCTGGTTCTCCAACCTCCCATTATTGATTGATGATTCTAAGTTTTATTCGGTGATGTTAAACCCAACTCTGTAGGAGTAAGGTTACCCTTGAAATTTGGTTTCAAGAAGAGGTACCTAGGTTATCCTTAGTGTAAGAGACACTGGGAAGATTTTGCTCAGTTTAGACACTGAGCAGGTTTTCCTCGGTGAAAGGTACTGGGAAGATTTTACTCAGTTTAGACACTGAGTGTTTTATCCTCAGTTTAAAGACTGGGAAGACTTTGTTCAGTTAAGCACTGAGTAAGGTTGGACTGAGTAATTAGGGGGAAGACTGGCCTGTCATTTTTCCTTGAATTGGCTACCTTAATAGAGTTTGTTGAAATGAAACCGAAATCTTATGAGAGCTTCTGAGCTCTGAAGAAGGGACTCTCTCCTCACAGGCTGGCAATGGTTTTCTCAGTTGACTGAAAAACTTGCAGGAGTGGTGGAGCAAGACCTCATGTCATGCAGCTGTCCCTATAGTGAAACCTACTCATTTTAATTAACAATCTGCTCAACTCAGGAAGCGAATAAGAACTGGCCATTCTGAGATCTGAGCACCCGTGACAGTCTTATACTTCACTGGGAGAACCAAAGACATGTAAAGGGGGTCTGAAACAATTATGGAGCAAGAAACCTAGAGAAGGTAAGCTCTCAAGCAGCACATTGGCTCACCACATGATCGATCATCACTAGCAATTTTTATTTTCACAAACCAACCTCAGAATGTGAAATAAAGCTTTCAAAACAAAAAAGAAAAATTACAGATTGCCAGCCTCCAACTAATACCCCAGCCAGGTTTATGTACATACAAAACTTACACTTACAAGCACTTACTTAAATGGGAATTAAAGAAAATTTCACCCTAAAAATAAGGGGGCTCTTTTATTGTGTAAGCAATTAAGTTAAATCAAGTTTAAAAACTGGCTTGATAAAAATATTTTTTCAGAATTCTGACCTAGAATTCCCCCTTCTAGGGGGAACATGCATTTCTCTTTCTATGTGTTTGAGATGTAAATGTTCTACCTGATCTTCTTAGGGCCTTCGTGTGTGTGTGTGTGTGTGTGTGTGTGTGTGTGTTTGTGTGTGTGTGTGTGTATGTGTTTTAAAAATACTTGACCTCTGCTATACTATTTTTGAGAGTAAACTCTCTGGATCTTACTTACATGACATCCTCCCCCATTGTCTTGTCGAAAGGCTCTTGTATCTTATTGGTTTGAATCACCATTAACAAATATCATTAATGGCCAAATGACGGATTCTTTAAATTGGAAAAACTTCTAAATTGGTAAATTTCTAGAGTGTTCTCTTTATAAACAGCTGTTTTATTTTTTGTTTGTACAAGTAAAAAACAAAAAATCAAATTAAAAATGGAAAAAATAAATATATCTCATGGCTAACCTAATAACTTCTTTAGTATAAAAAACAAAAAGAAAAACCAATTTGAGAAGATTTATTTGTGGTCTTTGCTTCCCTTCAATGGGTCTTACAGATACTAACAAAAACATTAGAATAATTAATGTTAACAGAAAAAATAACTGTAAAGAAAGTCTAGATATTTTTTCCAACAAGGTAGAAATTTTAAAAAGGACTCATCTCAAATAAATAAAGAAATCTTTAAATGTTTATTTAAAATGGGATAAAAAAAGAACATTTATGTGCTTAAAACACAAGGTTTTGATATCACACTATGTAAAGTTAAATGGGCCAAAAGGGACCCCCTACTGGTCCTCATTATTAAAAGCCAAATGAGTCCACTCTATTTATCCTAGTTTAATATATATATATATACATATATATATATATATATATGTTTAAACTTAAAAAATTGACTTAAAAATTCACAACGTGAGAGTTGGGAGTTAAGTTTTATTTGGTAAAAATGAGGACTATAGCCAGGGAGACAGCATCTCAGATAGCTATGAGAAACTGCTCCAAAGGGAGTGGGAGGAAAATTCAGTATATATGTGATTTTGGTGAAGGAGTACATGCAATCAACCACATATTTTTTTGCAAAATGTTTCTGCTAGTCTCGTGAAGTTTACTGCTAGTCAGGAGGAGCCTACATCAATATGAAGAATTTTAGTGCTTTTATAGATATGAGGAGATACAAGAGTTGGGCTCATAAAATCAGCTCCTGAAAATATACAACTATCTGAAGATCTGTTCTGCAATTTTCCCCAGAGCACAGAGTGCTTCATTTCTGCTCTTCACTCTGAACTTCTTTCAGGGCTTGTTGAAAGTCAGCGGCTGCAGCAGCACAGATTTAATCCTTGTAGAAGTAGATGGCAGTGCCAATGGCAAGTGCCAATTTGTAGTTGACAAGGCCCCCACGTGGCCATAAATTCAACCATGATTTGTGAGGCATTTCATTCCATGGTGTTAGGAAGTCTCATTCCTTGTTCTGAAGAAGATTTTGCTAATAGGCCATTCAATGTGCTATCACTGGACTAGGTCTTATTAACAATAGTCAAAGTTCTGTGGAGCACTTGTCTTTCTAGTCTGTTATGGTCCAGGAAAAAAAATTTCCTCCCGGCCACTCGGTCATCACTATTTTTGTTGGAGGCTCAGTCACACATTTGGTAATACAAGGAATCTTGTAAAACAGACAAAATACAAATAATATAGCTAATAACATTAATGGAGTTATAAGTAAATATTTAAGCCAAGAGCTTCCCATGCCAAAGCAGTTTTTGAAGAGGTAGTCAAGCCTAGGGAGTGGGTCACTTAAGGCAGAAATCTGATAGTTCATATGGTTCATTAAACGTGTTACATTGAAGGATTTGTCAGGTATGAAAACACAGCATTCAGTTTGAATTATGACACAAGTGACTCCCTGAGATGCTGTAAGTATGTCAAGGGTCATGTGGTTTTAGAGTAATGCTTTTCCCATCATAGAGACCTCAGAATTCAGTAGGCTAATAGCCTGGTGTTAACCACATAAACCCATCCCATAAATGTGGGATGTTTCCTTCTAATAAATGGGAGGCTACAGGGGGTTTTGTTTTGTTTTGTTTTGCAGTATGCGGGCCTCTCACTGCTGTGGCCTCTCCCGCCGCAGAGCACAGGCTCTGGACGCGCAGGCTCAGCGGCCATGGCTCATGCTCCCAGCCGCTCCATGGCATGTGGGATCCTCCCAGACCGGGGCACGAACCCGTGTCCCCCGCATCAGCAGGCAGACGCCCAACCACTGCGCCACCAGGGAAGCCCAGGAGGTTACAGTTTTTGATTGAGACTTACCTTGTTCTGATTGAGCTTGAATGACAGTAAAAGAAAATTCTTATCTATGGCCAGGGTCAGAGCAGGTATTATTAATTGTCTAGGTGAGAGGATCCCATCTAGTAATATAAAGAGTAGCCTGAACAGGACTGAATTTTCTTTCTTCTAAAATAAATTTTCTAAGGGCTATCCAACCAGAGCCTTGGAGGTGATAAATCCACCAAGGTAACCCAGAAGTATTAGACACAGCTAACTGGCCACAAACTCAACAATTGGATTGATTTTTTAAATTAGCATAGGATAATGCTCATGATAGGAAAATATTTGATTCATATGCAAAGGTCCAAGAAGTCAGGGAAACATTATAAATGATCATATGAGCCAGGTCCAGGATCTTAGGCTAGCTGTCTACTCCTGATGCTGTCTTTTTCTCTTCCTAGTGTGTGTAGTTTCTCCTCTGTTTGAGCATTGTTTTAAGGTGATTTTGAGGCCAGCCATCCACTGTATAGGCCAGTCCAGGGTAGGGGTCCTTTTTTTTTTTTTTTTTTTTAATGGGAGAGGAATGTTGCTGAAGGCAAAGGAAGAAAGCTTTTTTTGTTTGTTTATTTTGTTTATTTTGTTTTTAAATTGTATTTATTTATTTATGACTGTGTTGGGTCTTTGTTTCTGTGTGAGGGCTTTCTCCAGTTGCAGCGAGCGGAGGGCACAGGCTCAGTAATTGTGGATCACGGGCCCAGCTGCTCCGCGGCATGTGAGATCTTCCCAGACCAGGGCTCGAACCCGTGTCCCCTGCATTAGGAGGCAGACTCTCAACCACTGCGCCACCAGGGAAGCCTGTAGGGGTCCTTTTTAAGTGGGAAATATGAATCCAAGAGTCAGTTCCCTTTTGTTTTGCTGGACATGAGCTAGTTAAGAGTACCTGGTGAGGGCCTTTCCATCTGTGTTGTAGTGAGTCTTTTAAATTATGTCTTTTCCAGTATGAATAATTCCCTAGTTGTAGGTCATCTAATGATAGATTACTGAGATAAGCTTCAAAAACAAGCTTAGAGTGTTTTTTTTAATGATTCAATTAAACCTTACATTAATATAATGTAACTGCAAGGAACTATCCAGGAAGTGAGTATTAGTAAATACAGACCTCCATTAGCAAAACTGAGATTTAACATTCATTGAAACATCTTTTTCTCTCTAAAATTTTACTCATTTCTACCAAATATAACCAAATTAAGAATAATTTGTTTGCAAAATAAGTCTGGTCTCAATAAACTTGGCCTGATGATTTATATAATTATAGTTGATCATATAGACTTTTTGCTTTGCAGAAACTTTTGTAAGGAGTCTCAGGCTGAACTTTTTTTTTTACACATCTTTATTGGAGTATAATTGCTTTACAATGGTGTGTTAGTTTCTACTTTATAACGAAGTGTTTTCTTTCTTTTTTTTTTTTTGGAGTGCACAGCTATAGACTATTTTTATTTATCTATAAAAGAAATTGATTTTGTGTCATTTGATTACAATATCTAGGTCAGCAGCCATCAGTTTTCCCATTAGAATTCTTTAATTTCTTACCCAGTTCAGCATTATGGCCTGAAAGTCAGAAACTTGTATTTAACCAAAAGTCCTTTCTATAAATTTTCTTGAAGAGGAAACATTTTTGCAAAGGCATCAGAATAAAACCATAACTGTCTATAGTGACAAAAGACTTAAGAAGGCATGTTTAAAATCTGATTACAATGCAATTGACAAAGAAACTTGGTTATTGCTGTGTCATACAACACTTTAAGATAATGGCTAGAATTACAACAAATAACATTTTACCAGGATATTTCAGAATTTTAGGAACTCCATATAATATATAGAATATCTATATTAGTAAAATTTACCATACAATATAACCTAAGAAGATTGATTACTCATTTGACAAAAGTTCCCATGTAATTTAACATAACACACAAACATAATTAGTTTAATATCTCTCTTTGGGAGGTTTCAGGGGCGCTTTGAAGCATCCCAAAGTTAGCCAGATGTCAAAAGGACTTCATGAGAATTTGATTTAGGAATTTTTGTCAAAAATATCAAAAGGGTTTAGAACATTCAGTCAGATAGGGTCATAGGTCACTGTGAAACAATAGTTATTCACTTAGCCAAAGTAACAATAAAAGATCTCAGGGCTTCCCTGGTGGCGCAGTGTTTGAGAGTCCGCCTGCCAATGAAGGGGACATGGGTTTGTGCCCCGGTCCGGGAAGATCCCACATGCCGCGGAGCGGCTAGGCCCGTGAGCCATGGCTGCTGAGACTGCGCGTCCGGAGCCTGTGCTCCGCAACCGGAGAGGCCACAACAGTGAGAGGCCCGCGTACCGCAAAAAAAAAAAAGATCTCAAAGGCAAATACAGATCAGATCACTTAAAAGGTAAAGAAACTTAAATCTGTTTTCAAAGGCAGTTCTGCATCTTAAGAAAACTTGCCTCTTAACAGAGAGAAAAGACAAATTCAAGTTTTGCACCAGCTTACTTTTAAAATTCATTTTCTCAATTAAGTTTATTTTAAACTTAGTCAATCCTAACCAAGCATAAAACTCTTTTCTCAGGGTCCACGTTATACAAAACTTTCATCACTTTCTGTATCCATCACTTTATTTTTGCATCCAGAAACAGCCAGCTCTAAGTCAGACCTACTTACTTTTCCCTCATAAAATGCAATTCCATTCCTCATATCTTCTTTACTGAAAACACACATGTTACTTTCCTTAAGCAACAATGCACTGTTCTTCATATCCACACTCTGTAGATTAGTAAACATAAGTCCAAATAACAATTTCTTGAAAAATGTGCTTTCTTACTGAAAATATCTCAGTGTGGCACCAAACATATTTATTAATAGTTCTAAACCATTTTTTTCTCTGTAAAAGGAAGCCATGTT